>NW_003101677.1:3435217-3437182 GCF_000003855.2 Blastomyces gilchristii SLH14081 | reverse complement strand
GGGATTCATGTTATAAAGAGATTGACTGAAGAGTCTCTCAATTCTCTATGAAAGAAGAAGACAGAGAGAGAAAAGAAGTCTGTATAATTACTCTCTATAATACTGAGAGTTAATACTCTGAGAATCTCTGTGAGAATTCTTGAAGAGAGTATCTATAATCTAAAGAGTTTGCAGACTTTAAGAAGTACTGTAGAAGATCTGATGTAAGAAAAAACAGAGTATAAGTCTTTATAAAATCTTCTGTTTAGATTGTCTAAACTGTAACTAAAGAATGAATATACTCAGTATATTCAGAAACTGCTTATAACAGGAATTAACTCTGCAGAAATAAAGAATTGAAGAGACTTAAATAATCTCTTATAAAGAAAGAGCTGAATTTATATATCTATGAATAAGTTTCTATACATAGAACTTATTAAAAGATATCATGACTCTTCTCTAGTGAGTCATTTTATAGATACTAGAACTTATAAAAAAGATAGTGAATTCTTATACTATTTATCAGAATTCATAGATAGTATAGTTCAGATTATATAAAAAACTTACTTCTCTATTTATCTTATGAAAATCTTGAAAACATCTAGAAATGAACACTCTTATGAGTCTTTCTGAAAGCAAGAACATATATAATGTCTGCTTTAACAGTATGCTGATGATAGTACATTACTTTATCAAGATAACACACTTTATACTCATCTGTAAGAACTTAAAGTCAAAGAATTTAACTCATATTTTCATCAGTGATGTAATCTAATTGTATGAATTACTTATAAATATTGTCTCAGATAGAGAATTAATCTTTATAAAGAAGTTCTGATCTGATCTGATAATTATACTGAAGATCTCATGAGATCTAAGTATGACTTTTTATTAATAGATAGATAATCAGACAGAGTATCTGATAAGTATATTAAAATAGTATCTGTAATACTTTATCAATTACAATCAGAATGACTGAGTGTATTAATTACTACTTACAGAGTTTATATATAACAACTCAAAGTATATCAGTATAGATAAAACTCTCTTTGAGATACTCACTGAGACTTATCTGTGAATGATCTTGATAAACCTGTGAGAGTACACTATAGAGTGTGAGAATGCCTGTGAACAGACTGAGAGAATTCAGAATATTCAGAAGAAAGTCTGTAAATTCTTGAGAAAGACTCAAGAGTATCAGAAGAGATACTATGACTTTAAGCATATTATAAAGAGTTTTAAGAAAGATAATAGAGTCTGACTAAGTCTAGAAAATATTATTATGCAGAGATCTAGTAAGAAGCTGAATCTCTTATAGATAGAGTCTTATAAGATTATGAAGAAAGTTAGTTTACAGTTCTATAGATTGAAACTGTTATCTGAGTTGTAGATATACAATGTTTTTCATGTCTCTTTACTCTGTGAATATAAGAAATTCTTAGAAGAGAATTCTGTGACTCATCACTCTGTTCACAAAGTACTAGAGAGTGAAAGAGAATATCGGATTAAAGAAATTATTAACTCAGAAAAGTAAGATTATAAGCTCTGATTTAAGATTCAGTGATAAGAGTATTCTGACAAGCTGAATAAGTTCACTTGAGAATTATTTAAGTAGATAAGACATCTGTGAAAGCTGAGACATGACTTTCATACTATAAATTCTGATAAGTCAGAATAATACAGTCTTTACTAAGAATCTAATTATGATAAAGATATTAACACTGTCATTTATAAACTCTAGTATAAGATAATGAGTTTCTACTGAGATGAACAGTTTACAGTGTATAGAAAGAAAAGAAGAAATCATGTTCTTATTAAAGTTAAAAAATAAGAAAGTAAAAACAGAGCTGTGAACATAATTTAGAGATTAATAATAAAAAAAAAACAAAGAAAATTCACACTTATATTCTTAATATCTGTGACACTTAACTTCTCTGTGACTACTAATTTCTCTCTTTAAAGAAGCAGAGAGTCTTATATCTGTGA
>NW_003101677.1:3342479-3435117 GCF_000003855.2 Blastomyces gilchristii SLH14081 | reverse complement strand
TTCAGATAATTGTTACATTTGATATGAAGACTGCTAGAAATGCACAGTACGTGGCAGAGAAGCTAAATATCAGAGTATATACAGTTATAGCAGAGTTTTAAGAGCTAGTTATCTATATATGTAATTAGATATCTCTTACAAAGCTGTGTCTGCTCTCTCAGTTATACTGAAGTATTCAGTCTGAAAACAATTGAGATATGAAGAGAGAGCTTATCTATTCAGATTAACTCTTATTATAAATTCATGATATTTGCATTGTCTTGATTACCTGAATTTTACAGGTACTTAGAAACTCATCTTTTATTGACAATGAGATTGCAGAAATGCACTGCAGTGTGAGAACTGTTAATAGAGAATCTAGACATATTCATATATATCTGATCAGAGATTATACAGACAGAGAGAAGGTAGTTATAGGCCTGTAAGACTGCAGAGAGCACTGGCAGCACTGAGAGCTTTATAGAAACTATCAGCTAGAATCTGTAAGAAACTACTTGTGAGAAGACTTACAGCAAAGAGTGAGACTGTACTACTTGAAGTCAGAGACTGATCTGAAAGAGGTACAGAGTTAGCTACTGATCTGAAGATTGAGTATGATGATAAGACTGAGAAGAATAAAGACACTGTTATGAGTGATGATATCTTTGCTTCATCAGCTGATAAAGAAGTGATTAGAGAAGTTATGAGAATATCTGTAAGCAGCTTGATAATAATCAGATATTATTTATAAAGATATTGAAATTGAAAAATTTTTTTATTTTTGAGAAGTTCTTGAATCAATATATAAATATTGTCAGAAACACTCTCTCTCTATTATCTGAGTGAAAACACTTTATGAATGAATGAGAATACTCACAGTTTGTGAGAATAAGAGCTGTTATAGAAAAAGAGAAAAGAAGATGAGATTCTACAGACAGATCTGAGATATTTATACTACTCTAGTGAGGTTTATTTACACTATAAGTAATCTCATGAAATAGTCAGATCACTTTAGTAAATAAAGAGTGATTATGAATTGCAGATCTGAATCTTTCTATATAACTATAAAGAGTGATTGTAGACTGTAAACATCTTGATTCTATAATTCTACAGAGTTGATAAAAGAATAGAAAATTTCTCACAATTCTACAGTATTAAAGAATAATGATTTACAAGAATAAGTGAAAGATTAACTCATAAATACTTCTTTGAATGAGAATAATCTTATAGAGAGTGATTCATCTGCAGAATAAATCTATATAATAATTATACAAGAATCTCACAGAAATGATGAAAGTCAATCAGAACTCTTCTGTATAAAAGATGTTAGATAAATCTATGTAGTAGTCAGAGAAGAATCTGCAGATTATAAAGAATCTCACAGAATAAGAAACTGAGTAATAGACTCTTTTTTCTTTACAGTAATAAGAGATTTTTCCTCACTGAGGTTTTTTTTATATATATGAAGAATTTTTAGTGAGTATCACTACAGTGCTGAGCTGATTCTATGAAATCACTCAGTGAAAGGCTTCACAGATGAAGTCTTAGAGAGAGAGAAGTATGTAAGAAATCTTACTTCTTGCAGATTCTTTATCTCTATTTCTATCTCTCATATAATTAATAGAATTAGCAGCTCTTGACTATACATAACTATATAGACTGAAGTTCATGAATACTATTCATAACTCAGCTTGAATACTATTATACATTTAATCTCTATATTTTATCTCTCTACCGCGAATACTTCTAGTAGTTAACAGTACATATCACATTAAGCTACAAACACTTAAATAATCGCCTGTGAGTACTTATTCTTACAACAATCTTCTCTGCAGAGAAGAAAGAGAAAACAATAGAAGAAGCTTAAGAATAGAAGAGAATAGTCTCAGTAGTATTATTATCTTTAAAAATTAAAATAATCTCTGATGTCAGAGTAACTAAGAAGTATTAATGTATAAAAATATGAAAAACAGAAGTAATAATTACTGAATGAACACTCACTGATCTTAGAATTATATATATAATTACAACATCTATAAGACTTCTCAGAAAGAGAGAGAGAAACATAGAGAAATATAGAAAGAAGAATACAGTATATAAACAGCTCAATCTTATAATAATATCTTAGATAAGATATATAAGTCTTATATCTGTAAGACTGTAAGTGTAGAAGAGTATAATATCTGTATTTCTATTTCTAAAAATATAAATATTCTTCATCTATATAATAAAGTCAGATGATAAATATCACAGAATAAGCTGATACAGATCTATTATTTTAAAAATATTTATTAAAGTGAATATACTTACAATATTAAATTTAATAATTGTAAAAAGTGTCTTAATATCTATAGATATTATAACTTCATAAATAATAAAGCGTGTAATAATTTTCTTTAGAAAAATTAGCATTAGAAAAGAAGATGAGAAAAGAAAAAACTTACACTCTTAATACTGTTAAAAAGAGAGATAATTCTCTGATATAAATATATAATTATCTTATTATAAATACTTAAAATAAATATAGTAATCAGTATTTGTGACTGAGCTTCAGATAATTATATTATATACTGTCTTTATATAATAAATTATTATGAAGATTGATAAAAAGAGTAAGAGTATATACACTGAGAAATATAATTTATCAAGTTTATATAATATCTTCTTGAAATGAGAAGAGCTGATAATAACAGTAGAAGTAATAAAGATAGAAAGAGTAGAACTAGTAAAGACAGAAGTAATAAGAGTAGAAGTAGTAGAAGTAAGAGTAGTAGAAGTAAAAGAATCAGATACAGAGATAAGTATAGAAGATTTAAAAGAAGTAATAGAGAGAGAAACAGTAATAAAAGAAGTAGAAAGAGATATAGAAGATCTGATTATATATAATATAGATAATTTCTTCATTATTACATTGTTTAAGTTATTAATTAATAATTTAATATTAAGATATTTACTATTATCAGTGAAAATAAATCTGTTACTATATAAAAATTCTATATAAATAAAAACAATCAGTATCTGCATTCATGTAAAATTATATTAAAAAAACACAATCAGATACTCACTGAGAAAAGAGTTAAAAGTGTATAAGAAGATAAAGAAGATATATTATTTATAATAATATGTTTTAATAATTATTAAAAGAAAAACAAGTTTTGATTACATTTCATAATATATTACACTTACTGCTAATGAACTACTCAGTATAAGTACTATAATAACACTTATTATGAAAACAGAGTCATTATCAGAAATGTGTATAATGTGATAAATAAACAGATTGAAAAGAACTTGATAAAAAGAGAAGCAGAAATCTTGTATAAGATAATAATATTCAATGATGATGATGACAGAGATGATAATTGAAGAATGAAAATATTGAATAAGTGATGTAAAATAGTGAAAGCTTCTCTGAGAGAGGCTTACGTTATGATCACGTGAGCATGACTGAATTGTTGATGATTACTACACCTACTCTAGTCACGTGTCATCTCAATCTATTTAGTGTAACTCGCGTAGTTAGATTACAATATAATGTTATTCTTCAAGAGATTATGAAGCTCTCTACACAATGAAAAGCTGTAAAATAACATGTAATTAACATCTTCACACATTGTTACAAGTGTGTCTAGATGATTTATTGAGTGATTGAACTCATGATTAATCTAAGATCTGAGAGAACATCTGACATAACAAATGAATATATATCTTCAAGACAGAGAAATAAGAAAATATCAGAGAAGTAAATGCAAGATTATAGATTACTGTTAATGTTAATAATGAATTGAAAGACAGCTTCTGAGGTATTTAAGCTGAATGAAACCATTATAGAGAAACAGTCTGATAAGTTCAATGAATATAAAGACTCAGTTAAAGATATCAGTGAGATGTCAGATAATACAGAGAGCTTAAGTGACTGAAATAATAATAGCTCTGTGAGTGAGAAGACTTGCATGAGACTAGAAATTGTAAGACTTCAGTATAAAGTTAAGTGAATGAAGACAGACAGAGATGAAAATGAAGATTTATTATTATTATTATTCTTTCATTATACTCATATACAAGCGGAGCTTATGATGAGTCCTTGCGTGATGTTAAATACAGGCCAAGTGTTGGTTATACAGGAGGAAATACAGGTGTTGAGACCATGTCAAGATAACAAGAACATAGGAAATACAAAGAAGTGACAATTAAATACATGTGATAATAACTTCCCATCCCAGGAACATAGAGCGATTTTGTTAGAGCGATTTGTACACCTCTGTATTTATTAGAAACCTGAGGTGCTTGAGTTCCGGATTTAATGTATCCCCTGCGGGTTTCGAACCCACACACCTTGGTTTCTCACGCCAAGGCGCTACCAGGTGGCCGCATTAACCATTCGGCCACCGGGGCGATGAAAATGAAGAGCTTAGTACAGATTTAATAAACTATCTTTAATGAAAGAGTAGAATATCTGCATTGATAAAGATTCTTAATGAATTCAGAGATTAAGTAAGATTTATAAAGAAGTCTATTATACTCACTGACTCTGCAAATTATTCTATATGAAAAGAAGAGATTCTGCTTGTAGCAAGACAATCTGAAATGAATGATATTCTTAATAATAAGCAGGTTAATTCTGATAAGAATGTCAGTATAAATATGTAATATTTTTGATCAGAATGAAATATCTGACTATATAGCTATATATAGTTTATGATCACTTCACAGATTAAATCTCACTTTATTATACTTAAGAAGTCTTAACTATCTACTTATTCTCTATAATCTGTTATAGAGAATAATTTCACTGAGAGATCTACTGTTTGTGAAACTCATCTATTTCAAGAATTGATTAAGATGATATTGAAATTAAAGAGTTCTGATTATGCATTTATTGAACATTTAATTGTAATCAGGACTGATTATATCTGATTGAGATATAATATTAAAGATTTCATGTTTTTTGACAGACTTCTTACAGAGATTAGTAAAGATTGATTATCTTTTATAAAGAATTAAATGAATGCAATAGAGAAGAATAAGAATACTAGAATACTTGAAGATAATTTTATAAAATTGTGTTAAGATATTCTTCTACAATTGTCAGCTACTGATGAACCTCTCATCTCTGATGAAAAGACCTCTGCAAATAATGCTCAAGACAAGAATAAGAAAGGCAAGAACAAAGACAA
The DNA here is from genome assembly GCF_000003855.2 of Blastomyces gilchristii SLH14081. NCBI lineage: Eukaryota > Fungi > Ascomycota > Eurotiomycetes > Onygenales > Ajellomycetaceae > Blastomyces > Blastomyces gilchristii. Next base: position 3,429,961 of record NW_003101677.1, on the reverse strand, counting down.
TGACAAGAATAAGAACACTGAATTCAAATCTGAACATAGAGATAATGATGTGAGAACATACTATTATTATTAAAAAGTTAATCATATTCAGACTAACTGTTGAAAGAAATACTCTGAGAAATATTCTTCAAACTTCAATACAAATAGAAACAAGAATAAAGACAAGAATGTGAAGAATATAAGTGCTGCTTCTATTCACAATATTATGAAGCAAGTATTTTGTATTAAGAAAAAGATCTATGTAAGTGATTAGATAGAAAAAGATATTTGAATTCTAGACTCTGAATCAGGCACTCACATCATATCTCACAGGGATCTTGTCATGACAAAATCTCAGAAGGTGAAAGTAATGTTGAAAATGACAGATGAAACAGTAGTCTCTGCTATAGCTATAGAAGATACAAAGATTTCAGTGAAAGAAATAAATATGCTGTTAAATAATGTTCACTATGTTCTGAAGTTAGAAGTGAATCTCATGAGTATAAATAAGCTTATATGTCAGAGTTATATCTATAAGTAGTTGATATATGAGAATAATTATACTATGTTGATTATGTCTCTAAATCACATGTTCTCATTTACAGCAAGATTAAATGAGAATGATATCTATGAGATGAAAAGGCTGATTATATACAGAGACTTGATCTGAACTTATGATGATGCAATGATATTAAAAGCTAGAACATCTAAATCTCACAGATATTGTAAAAATAACAGCAGATTTATATCTAGAGATGAGAATTATTGATCAATGAGCTTTATCATTCTGCAAAGTCTGTGTTCAGGTAAAAATAACATGTTCAATCTTTGCATCTATGATATGAGCTGTCAAGCCAGTAATAAGATTCTTCATCAATCTGGCAGAGAATGAAAAAACACTTTTCAACAGAAATAACACTCTTAATAGAGAGAGTGCAAGTTATTGATTAAGTATAACAGATAATACAATCTGTTATATAATACTGAGTTGATGAATGATGAAAAAGTGAAAATATGCTCACATATATGAGTTGACAATAAGAAAGCAATTGATCTAGTAAAGAGAGAATTCTTAATATAAAGATTATATCATATCAAGATTAGATATCATATTCTTCACAATTTAATTGAAAAAGAGAAAATCATGATAGAACATGTTAATTCTACAGCAAACATAGCTGACAGCCTCACCAAGCCACTGGTGAAGCCTGCATTTGAAGATTTTATCATAAGGGTTGATATTCAGGAAATTGAGAAGAAGAAATGATTGAATGATAATGATGATACAGCAGATTAATGAATTTTACATGTATTTCTTGATTTTTACAGTTATTACTGTACAGACACCTTTCCTAATGAGAAAATCAGAGTCTGATTGATGTAATTAATTATTATTGCATTTTTGAAAGATTTGAGGATGAGGGAGGCCCCGGGTGGCGGCTTATAGACCACGGTGTAGCAAGGGGGGGTGTTGGTGATTACTACACCTACCCTAGTCACGTGCCACTCCAACCTATTTAGCGTAACTCGCGTAGTTAGATTACAACACACCATTATTCTCCAAGATGAATCTGGTGGGGAAGGATGTGGTTTGAAAGAACATATAACTGCTGAATAATAACGCGACCGCTTCTGAATGCACTTACAAATGTAAAGAGGTTATAGCGGCCACTAATTAATTCAGGAAGCAGAAAACTTGACCTTGCTAAGTGCGTCACTTGACCTCGTTATGTAAGCTGACCTCGTAAATGTGACCTGTGCCATTATCTGACCTCGCTCAATACATTTTTTCTTGTAATTTGAAACCACTCTTTCTTTCTTAATTATTTATCAAATTACCATCAATTCTACAATTAATTTAAAATCAATTTAAAATCAATTTAATACTGAAATTATTCTTGAATTTAATAATAAAGTAAGTATTTATATAATTTACACTGAATTGATTATTAACTGATTTTCAATCAATTGTTAATTACTTAAATATACAGATTGAATTTATTTTATTACTATAATTAATTAACAATTAATTCAGAATTAATTCAAAATCAATTCAAAATCAATTTAATACTGAAATTATTCACTGAATTGCTTATCAACTGATTTTCAATCAATTGTTAATTACTTAAATATACAGATTGAATTTATTTTATTACTATAATTGTAAGAGATCTACACTGAATAGATCAGTATAATATATAGATCTTATATAACAAAGAGAAAAACATTAAAAAAGGAAAAGAAAGAGAAAGTACAAGAATCAGTAATTAAAGTGAATATTTATATGTATTTATAGCAGCTGAGAATCAGTGATTGAGAATGACTAAGAATTGAAGTGTACATGTTTATACACATTCATAGTGACTGAGAATTAACAATTGAGAATGAGTAAGAATCAGAGTGATAGAAATCTGTGAAGTGTAACAGAATAGTCTTATATGAATGATCAGATGCAGTCTGTTATATTAACTTCTTTCTTCTCATCAGTCATGAGCTGCAGTCTCAGATAACACAGAACTCAGAGTTCAGGTCAGATGATTATAGCTGACTCATTTCACAAGATATTATCAGCTGTGACTGCAGAATCTCTCATTGAGAATATCTTTAATTTCTTACTCAAGTTCATTATCTTCTTCTATAATTTCTAGCAGCTGCCAGTCAGAAGTCAGTTATGAAGAGAATGAGTCAGTGACAGTGTGATAAAGTAGACTTATGTGAAACACATCATGAATTTCTGACAGAGTATCAAGATAATAGTTATGACTGTCTAGAACTTCTATTACTGTGTATTTCACATAATAATAATTCAATGTATAAAATGAGTGTATGATTCATATATTCTTAAGATTCAATTATACAAGATCTTCTATCTTATACTGTTCTGTGAAATCTTGTCAGATATTAACTTGATTCTCTTGATCTTGTTTAGTGCTTATCATGAAGGCTTCTGCTTAGTCACAGACATCTCAGAGCTTTATTACTATATTATCAGTGATCTGAATCAGACTGCAGAGGTTCAGTGTGAACTGTGTGATCTTTAGAAGATTTAACACTTTCATATGATATCTGTATATAAGAAAGAATGAGCTTATATCTGTTGAAATGATATCTTGATCATTGATAGTGATCTCTGTGTGTAGAAGAAGATTATATCAATCATCTTATAAGTAATTACAGAACTTATAAAGATAATTCTTCACAGTCTGAATTATTCATTCTAATACATCATCAGTTTCAGAGTGATAGACAGTTAACAAATAATATATAATCTTGAAAACTTGACAGATTCTTGTTCAAAGAGTACTCATGAATTAGCAGCCTTGATCTGATATGATAGATCTCAGCAACTTATATATTCAATAGAATGAACTCTGTAAGAAGACTTCAGTGACTTATTCAGTATTCATCTTGTTATAAGATTTCAATATTATATCTTTACTTAGTCAGTCAATGATAATCAGAATATTCTTGCAATTCTTACTCTCAGATAGATTAATAATGAAGTTAATTACTACATCTTATCAGATTCTATCAGAAATATTGAGTGATTTCAGTAGATCTTTTCTACAGTTCTTTTATAAGATAACAGAAGAACAGTAGTTGCAGTTTCAGATAAAGTATCTGATACTGTTTAATATCTCAGATCAGTAGAACTCTCAGAAGATCATTCTATACAGTTATTCACAGTCTGAATAATCAGTTATACATGAGTCATACATCTCTTGTATTATTCAAGTGTGTAAGAGTTCAGAATGAGAGACTTAACATCATTTATGAAATCACAGAGTATTACTGTCATCTATTGAATATTCTAAGATGTTGATCTTTATATGTAATTCTGAAGAGAATTAAGACACTTCTTATTATACTGCTTTAGTGAGAGTTTGAAGAAGTTTGTTAGCCTGAGCTACTGTATATCACAGTTCATTCAGTGTAGAAGAAGTGAAGATATCAGTATTAGTTCAGAGAGAGAATATTTTAATCAGAGAAGTATGTATAGTATCATGAGTAATCTCATTGTAATCAACTAATATCTTCAAGTTCAAGAGTCAGTGTTCTCAATTCATTCAGCATGTGTCTATCATATCAGATAGTATATCTTATTCTCATTATAAGAGTACATCTGTCATTGAGTTCTGACTGCTGAGATGATAGTGTATTATAAAATGAAAGTAGCTTAGAAACTCAGATTATCACATCTGTCATTCAGTGAGTTTATAGATAGTTGTGAAGTATTTGAGATTCTTATGATCTGTGATTATCTTAAATTCAGAGATACTTCAGAGTTCAGAGTCTTATTCTTCTAGACAGTGTATAATTGTGAGAAGTTTCTTATCATAGATCTTATAATTGTATTCAGCAGGACTCAGTTTCTTAAACATGAAGATATATAATTGTAAGACATTTTTATCATTATATTGCAATATAGCTTCTTCTATAACATAGTCAGAGAAATTAGCTTCAATAACTATCTCATAATCAGAATTAAATATTATCAGTAGAAAGATATTAATGAACATCTTCTTTATCTGTGTAAATGTAGCTTTAGTATTCACTGATCATTGAAATACTGAGTTCTTCTTAATAAGTTCTGTAAGTGATCTCATGATATCTGAGAAGTTTTATATAAATCACTGATAGAAGTTAGTGAATCTGATAAAGCTTTGTACATCTTTCACAGTGTGTGAAGCCTCTTATTCAAGAATAGCAGAGATCTTCTCAGAATTCATTCAGATTCTCTTATCAGCTTCTATAATAAAGCTTAGATATTTTGTACTTTTAATCTCAAAATTATACTTATCTATATCTATCAGTAGTTCTGCTTTCTGTAGTTATTATAATGTCTTTTGTATATGTTCTTGATATTCTTTTCTAAACTCATCAGTAAAGATGAGGATGTTATCAAGATATATAGATGCAAATTTATCAAGGAAATCTCAGAGTGCTCAGTTAATATACTTCTGAAATGTACTGAGAGTATTAGTCAGTTCAAAGAGTGTGACTACTTATTCAAAGAGATTCTATTGTGCTCAGAATACTGTAAGTTACTTATCTTCTTCAGTGATGTAAATCTTATGAAACACAGTAATGATATCTAACTTTATAAATCATTAAGCTTGTTCAATACAAGCTAGAGTTTCATTAATAAGAGATAAAGAATAACAGTTCTTCTTTGTTAATCTGTTCAATTCTTGATAATTCACACAGAATCAGAGTTCTTCATCTGATTTCTTTGTAAAGAGAATAGAGGCTGCGGTGAAAGAGTTACTAATATGTATAAATTCTTTATTCAATAGATTGTTAAGTGTCTTTTGAAGAAGAAGAAGTTCATCTTAGAATATGTTATAAAGAGAGTCTTATAATAATTCAGAGTTCTTATCATTCTTCTTTTTCAACTTTATACTGTGATTCACTTCTGAATCTTATAAGAGAGATAGATTTGTAACATTATTATCTTATTAGAAGATATCTAGATATTCATGATATTGTTAAGAGAGTTTCATATAAGAATCTGTTATTATAATATGAGATAACTTTTCTAGAGTCTTTTTAATATTGATCAGACTGATATAATAGAATCATATATAATTCTGCTATCAGTAATTTTATCAGCAGTTTTGATAATAACTTCTTTTTCAGAGTATTTTATAAGTGTTGACAGAGATCTGTGTAAGATTTATAGTCTTGTGAATATCATCTTCATGAATTCTATTATTATTAGAGAATATCAAGCTTCTGTTTCAAACATTCAATAAGATATCTTATTCAGATAGTCAGACAAGTTCTAATATAAGATTATAATTAAGATTATCAACTTTATATGTATAGATATCTTCATATTAATATTCTTTAACATCTATATTTAGTTTTACTATATAACAGATGCAAACATCTTTTGAACTATTAAATTCTGTGAGAAGTCAGGGTTTTGATAAGAAGATATACTGAAGATTATAATATTTTATAACTGAAGATTTTATCATTGCATAGTAATATAGATTACTATCTATCATGACTTTTATATTATACATGTTATCAATCACAGTAGATATAAGAATTGCATTTATTGTTATTTTCTCTTCAAATTGTTATTATCTGATCTCTTCAAGCTTCTGTTTATAAATTTGAACAGAAGCTAATCTTTTCTCTGTCTTATCAGAGCATTCTTGCAGTTATCTTTCAAATCTTTCTTCACTGCAATGTAATTGATATGAATAGATACTGATTCATTCTTTCAGTAATAAGATACATAGACTGATCAGCAGTTGAAAGCAATGTGTTCTGATCAGTTACAGTTAATGTACACTTCTTATTAACATTAATCAGTGACTTCTTTGAGAGTGATCTCAGAAACTCAGAAGTCTATTCAGACAGTGAAGACTCTTACTTATGTATAGATATTTAAGTCTACTTAATTCATAATATCTGCATCATTGTTATTCTTCAGTATAAGTGTATAAGTGACTGAGTTATTTCTCAGCATAGATGTATAAGTATAATGTCTTCTACTACTGTTCTATATACTCTTGACTCCTTGAGCTTGATAAGACAGTCATTCAATGTCTGAAGTTGTATACAGAAATCTTCATAAGTCTGATCTTCATCTATACTTATAAAAGTCTGTAAGAGTTTGAAAGTTAATGTCTTCTTAAGCATGCTAATCTTCATTTAATTCTCTCAAGATTAATTATCTACTTCTAGAATCTTGATGTTGAAGTCAGAAATGAATATTATGAGAGAAGTGTTTCTCTGTCAGACACTCTATAATCAATCTAATACTTTCTGTTGTATGACAGTGTCTTGAAACAGAATATTAAGATATTTTATGATATTATCAGATGTTTGTAACACTGGTTCACATGCTTTCATTCATGAATGAAACTTTTATTTTACACAACTCTTCAATTATTCATTGATATATCAATTTTAATTGATTAATGAATCAATGATATCTTCATCTATACTCAGTTTTACAAGCATTTTCATTCTTTATAATGAGTAGAGAGTGAGATCAGAAGTATTAAAATATACAGAAGTATTTAAGTATTTTTTCAGCACTTTTATATTTAATTCTATCAGTATTGAAATTGTCTGTGCAGAGGTTTCTTATTGAGATAATTATTGAATTTCTTCATATTAATATTATTGAGTTACATACATATTAGCTATTTATTATTATTGTAATTCTAACATTACTTAGAGTCACTGTAATACTGTGTCTATACTTATGTTTGAGAGTTCTCTCATACTATCATTAGACATGATTATATCAATTATCAGATATATGATATCTGTAAAATTGAAAGAAGTGTAATTGTATGAATATCTTATATATCTGTAGTTAGACTGACCGTGTGACCGTGTCTGAGACCAGGATCAAACTTTACAGTTATCATGTTGCCTAAAAGCATTACTTCTAATCATGATTTGTGTTCATCACATTGATTTCAAATCACATTATTTCAAATATTAAAGATCTCAGATTCACTTTTCAAATAAAAATCTAGTCTCAGATAAAAAATATATTTGAATTCTTAGTCACATTTTCATTCTGATCTCATTATTGAAAATAGTATTAAATGAGATTATGAAATCATTTCTCACTTATATAATATCATAACATAGTGCTCATTTGTTGAAAATTCAATAGAGAGTATTATTAAATATTATTACTTTTCTGAATATAGATTATAATTAATATCATTTTAATTAAAAAAAAAATATAAAATACAAAAAATAACAAAAAAATAAAAAATAAAACAACAAGAAAAAATCACAATAAAAAAAAAAAAAAAAGAGAAAGAAAAAAAGAAGAGAAAGAAAAAAAGAGAAAGAAAGAAAAAGAAAAAAAAAAAGAAAAGAAAAAGAAAAAAAAAATAAAAAGAAAAAGAAAAAAATAAAAAATAAAAATAAAAAAAAATTAAGATCACAGAGCTGCAGTATTCTTAAAATACTCACTTCTCAGAGTCTTTATAATGTTTATCATCAATTATATATCTCTCACAGTGAGAATAACACAGCTGTGATGAGTCATTATCTTAATATCATCTAATAAATAATCAGTATATATCTATGTAAATGTGAATAATTAGAAAACATACACTTAAAAAGTGTGGCCAGGATGAACTCTGCTATTACTTGAATAACATTAAGAATAGAACACTGAAATTGATGATTTCTCTCATTAATTTCACAGACAAGATATGTGAAGATGATCTTGAGAAATATAAGATTCTCTCACTTCTGGTAAAAACAGATCTCACAGAGAGACTTTATTTTCATCATATCAGAGACTGAGTATTATTAAAAAGTATTACTTCAATACATATATACTTACTGCAGTGATTTACTCTCTGCACATATAACTGAGAGTTACAGCTTTCTCACACTGCACAGCTCTCTCTGAGATGCTGTTACTGATTTGCAACTCACACAGTCTCTCAGTTCAGCATATACTGTGTATATACAGCTCTGTGTGCTGAGGCTGTGTTAATCATTATAACCTGATATGATACTTGCTTTTCATGAGTCATGTTTCATTTGATTGGGAGAGAAGAGGGACATGACTGCTGTTTTATTTAAAAGAGAATGAGTAATTGAATCTGTAGAAGATAATTTGATTTCTTCTGTATTTAAAATTTAATTAGTCTATACTCTTCAATTTGAGAGTTTCTAAGAGTGTTTTAATAGTTTTCATATCAGCTTGAAATTAGTGATTGATTGAAGAAGAGAAAAGAGAGAAGAAAGAAATGAGAATAACTTATCTTTATGATATAAAAACAGAGAATTACTGCAATCATTTGCTCTAGCAATAAAAATCTGTTTTCTGTATGTATTTCTGATACAGATTATATAATAACTGTATACAAAGAATATCAATAGTGCATGTATTGAATGAAGATGATATTGCTATATAACACTGTAGCTGTTTCTATACATCACTGAAAGCTGTTAATATTTTCTTTAAGTCTCTTTATATTTGATAAGTCAGTAATATATTTCAATACACTCTCTCTTTTATTATTATCATCATTATTATCATCATCATTATTATTATCACTATTATCATTATTATTATTATCATCATCATTATCATCATTATCATTATTATTATATTATTTCTAATCATCTCTTCTGTCTTCATCTCTCTTCAACACTTACTGAAATCAATTATATTATTCTTCTTCAAATATTCTGCGATTCTGTGAATTACTAAGACACGTGAGTATCATCACAGATTGAAGAAAAAGAAGAAGAAGATATTTAAACAAGAGAAGACAGATTACAAGACATGTTATAATACCTTGAAGAGACTCTGTAAGAGAGTAGAATAATAACAATTTTAAGTAATACTTCTGATAGATTTAGACTGAACTAAGTATAGAAATAATACAGATGATACTGCCTGTGAGAGATTAAAGAAGAAGACAGTGAAGAGTCTCATGCAGTAGCAGTGAGATCAGAAGAAGTTCTGAAAATGATTTAAGATCAAGATGAAGAGAGAGAGAGAAGAAGAAGAGTGTTATTATAAATAAGCAGTAGCAGAAGAAGATTGAGAGAGTGTTAAAGTGAGAGATAAAGAAGTCAAAACTGATAAGTTTTTTATTTATTAAGAGATAATAATTTTTAATAATACTTCTATTCTCTAATTGATTAGCAGAAGCTGACAGAGAAGAAGAGAATTAAGACCTTGTTCAGATCTTAAATGCACTTCATGATTCAGAATATTAAGAAGACAGCTCTGCTCTCTGAGCATGTCAATCTGCTTACTACTGAGATGAAACCTGAGACAGCAGATCAGAAAATACAGGATTTTGAGATGCAGATTAACCTGGCTGAGAGAGAGCAGCAGAAACCCTTCTCTGAGAAGATAGTGAAGAGAGATTTTAAGATAATTATTATCTTAGATGAGAAGAAGAAGAAGAAGAAGAAGAATGAGAAGTAAATTATAAAAAATAATAAGAAGAATAAGAAAGAGTAGAAAGATAATAAGTAGAAAAAGTTTTTTTCTTTTTATATTAGTTAATTATAAGTTCATAATTATTAATAATTGAAATTAATTTTGAGTTTTTAAAAATTATTGTACAAGTTGTAATCAAGTCAGGAATAATATATATATATATATATATATTTAACTATCATGATTCACAAATCACTATAATGTATAAGTATCAACATTTTTTCAATATTGATATTCACAATATTAATATATTTTTAATGATATTATCTAATAACATAATTTAATAACACTCTCTTTCACAATAATAATATATTTCAAGAAATATAACAGAGATTAATCAAGATTGTTTATTTACTTTTATACATTGATGATATTCAATCTGAGTTAGTACTAAAATTATAACTAAGTTAAGAAATAAGATTATTTTCTCTTATATTAATTCTTCTTACACATATCAGTGATCAGTTATTGAAAATAAATTATTATCTTTCTTAAATTATTATCATATCTTTTAAATTCACTTCTTTCACTTCTTTTACTTCTATTGAAGATTCACAAACTCTTCAAGAAATCACTGTGAATTACAAAGTCTATGTTATTTATAATTCAACACAGAATACTCTCTTTCAATTATAATAAATAATCACTTTATTCTTCACATCTGATTTCAGGTCATGAAATTTATGAAAAACTTAACACAAATATCAAGATAAACTATGAAATAATTATCAATAGATTATATTACAGATTACTGAAGAGTTATCTCTCTGCTATAATTACTGCAACTTCATTCAGAAATATTTATTATAAACTGATCATAACTCTGAAGAAATTTTCTGACATCTGAAGTCATCAGAATGCAGATAATAAAAGAAAAATAATCAGAAAATTACTACTGAGCTGATAAGTTATTCTATCAGATAATGATTTTTGATAACACTAACTTTCTAATTTGAAGAAAATTATGTGAAAACAATTATATATTAGTACTCTGATTTCACAACTCTTATCTGATAACTTCTGTGAATAATTACTTTACATATATATATCTCTGAATCTTTCTCTTCAATTAATTGAAAACCCCGAATTCTGAACACTTCTTCAAATGCTTAATTCAAATCTTCATATTCTACATTGATTCTGTCTTCAGTTCAATCTTAAGACACACTACAAAGTTAATATACAATATCTAGAATCAGAGTTGAAGAATCATTGAAGAGTATCTCTCACAGTGAATATATAAACTAGTACAAACAATCTTACATTTATAAGAGTTATATGTTATTATATTGATGAGAACTGAACTTATCAAGAGACATTAATTAGATTTAAATCATTGATTAGTAGTCATACTGAGAATTATATAACAGAGATATTAATGACTGTGATTAAAAATGACTATTAAGATATTAGTCTCAGTCTTCTTATAATTACAACTGACAATGCTGTGAATAACTACACTATGATGAAGAGCTTGAAGCAAAAATTGACTTTGTATTTCTGAAATAATAAATAAGGTCATATTCTCTGCATTGCTTATGTGGTTTAACTTGTGATACAAACACTGATAAAGAATCTTAATATCAAGATAAAAAATAATAAGATAACTGATTCTTGAAATGAGAATGAGATGAAAGTGATTACTTAAGTAACTTTTACATTCACTTTACAAAAGATAATGTTTTTTAATAACACTTTTTAATATTGCTTTTTAATAATGCTTTTTAATAACACTACTGTTAATTTTGAATAGATTGACTAATAATTTAAATATCACAGATTTGAAACATTCTTAATATGATTTGTATCTTCTCTAAATAATAATAATGATTTTATGATATTTAATAAACAAACAAATCAGTCACATCACTGAATATGATACAGAATATTAGAACACAGTGAAGTTTAACATATAAGATGACTGTTCAGACTCTTTAATTATGTCAGATAATTGATCATTGAGTGCAACACTCTGATCAGAAAAAGATTCAGATATTGAAACTGTCTGATATGAAGTGAACTCAGTTGAAATATGTGATTGATTTACTGTTTCAGTTTTATAAGATAACAAAGACAGTCTCAATCACTTGTATATCAATACTGCAGTCAGTCTGATGAGTGTATAACAGTTTATTTACTTATCTTGAGAAGCAGTTAAATCACTTAAAAAGAAATTCAGTCTGAGATAATACTATAGTGCAGGCTATTATTACTGTAAGAAATAAACTGGCATATTACTACAGTAAAACTGAACAATCTTTTACAGAGTACTATGCTATAGCAGCTCTACTAGATTTCTTCTGTTGAGTTAATATCTACACTTCTCAAGATTAAATAGAGAAGAAATAAGACTTATATGTCAAATTAATCTGAGACTACTATAATATCAACTATCAGAGATTTGAATAAGCAGATATTTGAGATGTAAAGACAGTGAAATACAATTCTCTAGTAAGTAACAATTTTTGATAACACTTCATATCACATAGAACTATAATACTAACTTTGAAATAGAACTTACATACATTGATTACAACTGAAAATCAGGCAAAACTACATACTTGTAAAACTGAATTTAACTGCTATCTTCAAGATAATCTGATGAATTTACATGCCAAATCAATTCTAGAGTTATAGAAAATTGTTAAGAGTATATATTTAACTATTACACTGATGATATATGATATTCTGATAATTTCATTGACAGAGATGAGAATGAAGTGAAAGTTCAACTCAAGTCAAGATATTTATCACTATCACTGAGAACAATTATAAGAAGAAATAATCAAGAAACTCATGATTGTAAAACATGAAATTATCAGACAGTTTAATACCACTGATCATAGTATATCAGAGAAGTGTAGTTTTCATAAGAAAGTGAAGAATAAACTTATACAAGAATATATTTAGTTGTTTCATAAGTGTTATCAATAATCATTATCAAATTCTGATTATATAAGCAATCACTGAATGAACTGAATGAGACTGATTTTAATCTTCAGTCTCAGTCTTATTCTGATTTTGAAAGAATGATTATCTTTCACAGTTTATTCTGAGAAATTACTCTCATTTCACTGTTCTTGAATTAAATCTGGTCATTTTTCACATCATTTCTCTCAGAAATGATTCATTTTCAGATTTCTTTAAGGCTTGATCCTGGTGAGACTCACATCAAGAAATGTATAGAATCAGATTAAATGAAATTAAATATGAAATTTATAATCCCGCCGGCCAGTCTATCTGTAGTATCAGAACTCTCAAATCTGTTACTGACATTCTCTTTATAAGATCTTGTTATAGAGTCAGAGTAACTGATAAGTAAGCTTCTATCTAAGAACTCAGTGTTCACTTAACTATTTAACTATTTCTCTATTTCTTATACATTGTTATATGTTTAGATATCTCAGTGAATAATTATTTCTAATAAGAAGATAATAAATGTTTTTCTAGTATAAGAGATCTATGCTGAATAGATCAGTATAATATATAGGTCTTATATAACAAAGAGAAAAATGTTAAAGAAGAAAAAGAAAGAGAAAGTATGAGAATCAGTGATTAAAGTGAATATTTATACATGTTCATAGCAGCTGAGAATTGATGATTGTAAGAAATCCCGCTTCTTATAAATTCTTTACCTCTATTCCTATCTCTCGCGTAATCAATAGGGTTAGCAGCCCTTGGCTACACACAACTATATAGGCTGGAGTTTGTGAATACTATTCATAACTCAGCTTGAATGCTATTATATATTTAATCTCTATATTTTATCTTTCTACTGTGAATACTTCTAGTAGTTAATAGTACATATCACATCAAGCTGCAAACATCTGAATAATCATCTGTAAGCACTTATTCTTACATTTCAAGCTCAGTCAGTCAGCAATCACTTATTATGACTGAAAGAACTAGAAACTCACATGCTTCAATCTCTGTAAACTCTACTACAGATACTCAGAAGCAGTCACTCAAATCATGAATAACTCTCATGAAAGAAGTCTCAGAGAACTTACCAATCACTTACAGAACATTATTCTCTACATCTGTGATAGAGAAACTCTCTGAACTTACAAATAAATCAATCTCAGTGAAGAACATTCTTGAACATCTTCTATAAGTCTAAGCTATTTTTCTATAAGAAATGCTTACTATCTGTAAACACTCTCAAACTGAGTCTCTAGACATGATCTTCAGAGATATCTGTGAACTGAAAAGAAACTTTTTTAAGTTATAATCACTTAAGGCCACTTATTGAATCACAATCTATAAAAGCTTTTATAAGTTTGTATTTAAAATTGACTCATAAGCTCAGCTATGTAACATGAAAGATGAAGAAGCTGTTATCTATATAATAACAGATCTCTACTACACTGAAGTTAAGAACTGACTGAATTATTTAGAGAATAATTATAAGAGATCTCACTAATCTATTCTCAAGATCTATCTAGAGAATAAGTTGAGAGACTCTGTAAGCTGAATAGAGAATATCTGAGCTGTAATTATTAATATTAGAAAAAGAGATGAGAAATCTGATAAAGACTACTTACAGTACTTTATAAAATTATAATATGAATTAAGATCTGTGAAAATAAAGCTCTGAAATAAGATCTGAATAATGATATTCATAAAGAAACTGAATAAAGATATACAGAATAAGCTTATTAAATAAGACTCTAAGCTCTTGACTCTGAAGAAACTGATGACTCTCATTCATTACTTACAGATTACTGTGAGAGTCACAGATCTATAAAGAGTGAATCATCAATCAGCTCTATAAGAGTCAGAATAACAGAGAACAGATTTATCAGAAAAAGATAATAAGATATAGAGAGATTTATATCTGACTGCTAAGTAGAGAGAGAGAACTTTATAAGCTTCTGTGAACAGAGTGTATAATAGAGAGATACAGAAAAAGAGACTTTACTTTATCTATTCTAAATCAGAACATCTCTGTATAAACTATCTGAATAAATCAAAATAGAAATTTAAGAAGTTACAGACAGAGTTAGTAACAGTTTTCTTAAGAGTTTTAAAGCTGATATCTGAATCTGTTACTTCTTCAATGAAAATACTTACTTATAAGAAGAGACTGTACTGCAGTACTACTGCTCTGTAAGTATAAGAAGTATTAATAAACTCAGAATCTCAGATCACTGTAGTGTCTCTAAAGCTCACAGAGTGAATAAGCTGAATGATGAAAACTAAGAATCTGCTCTTATAATAAGCAGAGTGTGAGAACTCAGATCTAAGAACTGAGAAACTTACAAGAGTTATCTTTGAGTTACAAGATCTCTTCAGAATCTGAAGAAGATTTATAGAAACTATAATTATCACAGATATCACAGATGACATGTACTTGAGACTTGTATAACTTCAAAGACACAATTCATACATAGCTGTCTATAAGTCAGGTTTATACTTCTGATCAGTGTTGACAGACTCACTTACAGAGATAGAATCAGTTGATACTACAGAGTTAATTAGAGAAGATAAGCTTATCTATATAATAACTTTATAAATATCTGAGAACTTTGCAGTCATGAAAACTGAGCTTCAGATATTAAAGAAATACTGAGATCTCACAGAGATATTCAGCTTAATAAAGATAGCTGAGCTTTCTTCTCACTGTAAGAAGAATCTGATAATAGATTTAATAGAAGAACAGAAATTCTTCTGAGAATCAATCTATAAGCTCTCTTACTATAAGACAGAGATCTTGCAGATCTATATAAAGAAGAATCTGAAGAATAACTTTATCTAATCTTCACAGATCTTCACAGAAGTCTCTGTGATATTCATGAAGAAGAAGAATGAAGATCTCAGATTATATATAGACTATTACAATCTGAACTTCAAGATAATAAAGAGTCACTACTCTCTATCTCTGATTGAGAATGTAATCAATCATCTTATAAAAGCTGTTATATTCATATAACTGAATATAATTAATATACATACACAGCTGTAAATACAGTCTGAGAATGAGTAAAAGACTGTCTTTAGAACTGCACTGAGATTATTTGAATATCTAGTGATGTCTTTTAGTCTAACTAATATTCTCACAGTATTTCAGTCTTTTATTAATAAAATACTTTATATATATCTGAATATCTTCATAATAATATATCTGAATAATGTGATGATGTACTCTGTAAAGAAGAAAGAACACACTGAGTATATATAAAGTGTGTTAAAGGCTTTAGATGAGACAGAACTGTATATTAAGCTTATAAAGTATAACTTCAGTGCTCATCAGATTAATTTCCTAGAATATATAATTATTATAGATAATATTCAGATGAAATCTTTGCAGATTGAGACTATTCTATTATAATCAGAGCTAACTAGTATTCATAAGATTCAGATCTTTCTAAGCTTTGTGAATTTCTATAGATAGTTTATCTTTACATTTATAAGAATCTTCTTGACTCTTACAGACATGCTGAAGAGTGAAAATAAGAAGAAGTTATCTCATAAATAAAGAAGAAAAAGATTATTAAGAAGAGAGAACTGTAAGAACTTTCTTATCTCAGAAGCTCACAGAGTCTTTATAAGATTGAAATAGATATTTATAGACACAGTGATACTATTTCACTTTAATCTCTTACTCTTAATTAGATTGAAGACAGATGTCTTCTTCTTTACAATTTCAGAAATAGTCTTATAACTACAGTTAAATGAGAATTAAGTTTCAGTGATCTTTTTCTTACAGAAGATATAACTTATGAAGATCAACTATAATATTTATAATCAGAAGCTTCTTATAATAGTGAAATTCTTCTATCACTGATATCACTACTTTAAGAGTCTTATAACAGTAATTACTGTTAGAACTGATTATAATAGCTTATAATAGTTTACTTCAATTAAGAAACTCTCACAGTGATAGATTCACTGAGCTCAGAGACTGAGTGAGTTCTGATTCAAGATAGAATATATTAAGAGAACTAAGAACTCAGCAGATGAACTCTCTCACAGATCAGACTATATTAAGAAGATCAGAGTGACAGATACAGAGAGACTAGAGAAGATAGAAAAGCTTTATAAGATGCTTAAACTGAGTGTTATAAAGAGATTAACTGAAGAGTCTCTTAATTCTCTATAAGAGAAGAGAGAAAAGAGAGAGAAGAAGCCTGTATAACTACTCTCTATAATACTGAGAGTCAACACTCTGAGAATCTCTGTGAGAATTCTTGAAGAGAGTATCTATAATCTGAAGAATTTACAGGCTTTGAAAAGCATCACAGAAGACCTGATATAAGAGAAAATAGAGTATAAGTCTTTATAAGATCTTCTATTCAGATTGTCTGAACTGTAACTGAAGAATGAATATACTCAGTATATTCAGAAACTACTTATAGCAGAGATCAACTCTGCAGAAATAAAGAATTGAAGAGACTTAAATAATCTCTTATAAAGAGAGAGCTGAATTTATATATTTATAAATGAGTTTCTATGTATAGAACTTATTAAAAGGCATTATAACTCTTCTCTAGCAGGTTATTTTACAGACACTAGAACTTATAAGTTGCTTATAAGAAAATACTTCTGACTGAAGATGTAAGAACTTATGAAGAAGATAGTTAATTCTTATACTATTTATCAGAATTTGTGAATAGTGTAGTTCAGACTATATAAAGAACTTACTTCTCTACTCATCTTATAAGAATCTTGAGAATAGCTAGAAATAAACACTCTTATAAGCCTCTCTGAAAGCAAGAATATATATAATATCTGCTTTGACAGTGTACTAGTGATAGTGAATCACTTTATCAAGATAACACACTTTATACTCATCTGCAAGAACTTGAAGTCAAAGAATTTAACTTATATCTTTATTCATAATGTGATCTGATTGTATGAGTTGTCTGTAAATATTATCTCAGATAGAGAATTAATCTTTATAAAGAAGTTCTGATCTGATCTGATAACTATACTGAAGATCTTGTGAGATCTAAGCACAGCTTTTTATCAACAGACAGATGATTAGATAGAATATCTGATAAGTATATTAAAACAGTATCTGCAGTGCTTTGTCAATTACAATTAGAATAACTAAATATATTAATTATCACTTATGAAGTTTATATATAACAACTCAAAGTATGTCAGGATAGATAAAACTCTCTTTAAGATACTCACTGAGACTCATCTGCAGATGATCTTGATAAATCTGTGAGAGTATACTATAGAGTGTGATGATGTCTGTGTACAGACTGAGAGAATTCAGAAGATCTGAGAGAAAGCCTGTAAATTCTTAAGAAAGACTCAAGAGTATTAGAAGAGATACTATGACTTCAAGTATATTATAAAGAGTTTCAAGAAAGATGATAGAGTCTGACTGAGTCTAGAAAATATTATTATATAGAGATCTAGTAAGAAGCTGAATCTCTTATAGATAGAGTCTTATAAGATTATAAAGAAAGTTAACTCACAGTTCTATAGATTGAAACTGTTATCTGAGTTATAGATATATAATATTTTTTATATCTCTTTACTTTATAAATATAAGAAACTCTTAGAAGAGAACTCTATGACTCATCACTCTGTCTATAAAGTACTAGAGAGTGAAAGAGAATATCAGATCAAAGAAATTATTAACTTAGAGAAGTGAGATTATAAGCTCTGATTTAAGATTCAGTGATAAGAGTATTCTGATAAGATAAATAAGTTCACTTAAGAATTATTTGAGCAGATAAGACATCTGCAGAAGCTGAGACATAACTTTCATATTATGAATTTTAACAAGTCAGAATAACACAGTCTTCACTAAGAATCTGATTATAATAAAGATATTAACACTGTTATTTACAAATTCTAATTTACAAGATGATGAGTTTCTACTGAAATGAACAGTTCACAGTATATACAAAGAAAAGAAGAAATCATGTTCTTATTAAAGTTAAAAAAAAAAAAAAAAAAAAAAAATTAAGAAAATAGAAATAGAGCTGTAAACACAATTTAGAGATTAATAAAGAAAAAACAAAGAAATCTTATATTCATATTCTTAATATCTGTAACACTTAATCTTTTCATAACTATCAATTTCTCTCTTCAAAGAAGTAGAGAGTATCATACTCATAATACAGATAATTGTTATATTTGATGTAAAGACTGTCAGAAATGCACAGATTTCAGAGAAGCTGAATATCAGAGTATACACAGTTGCAGCAGAGCCTTGAGAGCTGACTGTCTATATATATAATCAGATATCTCTTATAAAACTGTATTTACTCTCTCAGTTTTACTGAAGTATTCAGTCTGAAAATAACTGAGATATGAAGAGAGAGCTTATCTATTCAGATTAACTCTTATTATAAATTCATAACATTTATATTGCTTTAATTATCTGGATTTTATAGGTATCTGAGAACTCATCTCTCATTGATAATAAGATTGCAGAAATACACTGTGACATGAGAATCATTGATAGAGAATCTAGATATATTTACATATATCTGATCAGAGATTGTGCAGACAGAGAGAGAGTGATTATAGATGTATAAAACTGCAGAAGACACTGATAATATCAGAAGCTTTATAAGAACTGTTAGCTAGAGTCTGTAAGAAATTACTTACAGAGAGACTTACAGTAAAGAACAGAACTATGCTACTTGAAGTCAGAGACTGATCTGAGAGAGATATGAAATTAACTGCTGATCTGAAGATCAGATGCAGTGACAGAGCTGAAATAAGTGAAGACACTGTTATAAGCAATAATATTTCTGCTTCATTAGTTAGTAAAAAGTGATTAGAGAAGTTATAGAGATACTTATAAAAAGCTCAGTAATAATCAGATATTATTTATAAAGATATTAAAATTAAAAAAATTTTTATTCTTAAGAAGTTCTTGAATTAATATATAGATATTGTTAGAAACACTCTCTCTCTATTATCTAAGTGAAAACACTTCACAGATGAATAAGAATACTCATAGTTTATAAGAATGAAAGCTGTTATAAAAAAAGAAAAAAGAAGATAAGATTCTATAAACAGATCTGAGATATTTATACTATTTTAAAGAGATTTACTTACACTGTGAGTGATTCTGTAAAATAGTCAGATCACTCTAGTAAATAAAGAGTGATTATGAATTATAGATCTGAATCTTTCTATATGACTATAAAGAGTGATTATAAACTATGAATATCTTGATTCTATAATTCTATAGAGTTGATGAAAGAATGAAAAATTTCTTATAATTTTACAGTATTAAAGAACAATGATTTATAAGAATAAGTGAAAGATTAACTTATAAATACTTCTCTTTAATAAGAATAATCTTATAGAGAGTGATTCATCTGTGAGATAAATCTGTGTAATAATCACACAAGAATCTTATAGAAATAATTAAGAGTTAATTAGAATTCTTCTATATAAAAGATATGAGATGAATCTGTATGATAGTTAGAAAAGAATCTGTAAATTATAAAGAATCTTATAAAATAAGAAACTAAGTGACAGACTCTTTTTTCTTCATAGTAATAAGAAATTTTTCCTCACTAAGATTTTTTATAAATATGAAGAATTTTTAATGAGTATCACTGCAGTGCTGAGCTGATTC
This sequence comes from Blastomyces gilchristii SLH14081, assembly GCF_000003855.2. Lineage (NCBI taxonomy): Eukaryota > Fungi > Ascomycota > Eurotiomycetes > Onygenales > Ajellomycetaceae > Blastomyces > Blastomyces gilchristii. Next base: position 3,409,460 of record NW_003101677.1, on the reverse strand, counting down.
TATAAAGTTACTCAGTGAAAGACTTTACAGATAAAGTCTTAGAGAGAGAGAGATATATAAGAAATTCTGCTTCTTACAGATTCTTTATCTCTATTTCTATCTCTTATATAATTAATAGAGTTAGTGACTCTTGACTATACATAACTATATAGACTGAAGTTCATAAATACTATTTATAACTCAGCTTGAATACTATTATATATTTAATCTCTACATTTTATCTTTCTACTGTGAATACTTCTAGTAGTTAACAGTACATATCACATCAAGCTGCAAACACCTGAATAATCGCCTGCAAGCACTTATTCTTACAATGATTGAGAATGACTGAGAATTAAAGTATAAACATTTATACATGTTTATAGTGGCTGAGAATTGACAATTGAGAATGAGCGAGAATTGAAGCAGTAGAAATCTGTGAAGTGTAACAGAATAGTCTTATATAAATAATTAAGTACAGCCCGTCACAATAATTAATTAATAATTAATTCAGAATTAATTCAAAATCAATTCAAAATTAATTTAATACTGAAATTATTCTTGAATTTAATAATAAAGTAAGTATTTATATAATTTACACTGAATTGATTATCAACTGATTTTCAATCAATTGATAATTACTTAAATATATAGATTAAATTTATTTTTATTACTATAATTAATTCAGAATCAATTCAGAATCAATTTAAAATCAATTTAAAATTAATTATTAAATATTTTTATCTTGATATATTTTAAAATTCTGTAAAACATCTCTTTATATTCTATATGAATTTATCTGTTCATTTAATTAATTATACATGCTTTGATTGATTGATAAGCTGAGTGGATGAATGAATGAATGAGTGGATTGAAAGATTGAAAGTCAATTACCAACTGATTATTACTGTATTGTGCGAGGTCAGGGTCATGATTATGTAACAAGGTCAAGTGGCGCACTTAGCGAGGTCAAGTTTTCTGTATACACTAATTAATTTAGTATAACATATATAAGAAGCCGGCGTACGCCTGTAATTGTACGCTGGCTCAAGCAACCTTTGAATCACACTGTAATATGATCTCATGTGATGTCATGTGTATTATGCCTTTGAATTCATGAATGGGATTGAACACCTGGCTCTGCAGCCTGTACAGCTCTGATTAATCTCATTATGGTGATAGGGGTGATACAGGGTGGAAGAGGGTGGTAGAGGTAGTAGAGATAGAGGTGGTGGTAGAGCGGGTAGGGGGTGGAAGGGGCGGAAGGGGTAGTAAGAGAGGGTAAGGGGTAGAGGGTAGAAGTGGTAGAGGGGGCTGCGCAAGCAGCAAAGCGAGCGTAAGCGAGCGTTTGATGCTTGTGCCTAGAAGAGAATAAAAAAGAGAAAGACAGAATTTAATAAAATGCTGAAGTAGCGGGAGGAGGAGACTTTATACCTTCCCAAGAGCTAGATGGAGCCACCTTGCCTAAATGGGCATGCTATACTACAAGTCACGGGATCCGCCTCGCCTCTAGGAGTTCAGGTTTGGTCGGGATAAATTTAGGCCTTGCCGGAAAGTCAAAGACATTCGGGGCGTTCTGGCTGTGAGTGAGGACGAACGACCTCACATGGGAGCATCCAGACTGCTCACGGAGTCAGAATGCTAAACCCGACCATCTCATCTGCATCCCTGTTTCAACGGCCTACACTTGTGTGTGTCGATATCATTCGGTCAATGCGTGGTGTTGGACGTGGCAGGACCGGAGTGTGTTGTTGGCTGTCTGTCTGTCTCAACCACATTCACCCTCCTCATACAACTCCCTGTATACACCCTCAGGGCTACAACAAGACCATCTACTCGACCACCATTCTCCTTCGTTTCGGGTGATATCCTCATCGACATTTATTGATATATCGGCAGGCCTGCTGGTGTTGCTCTTTCACAACCTTTATATATATATCCTTTACCTCCCCAAATTCTTGATACACCGCTTTAGAAACGTAAGTTGTTTCTTGATATTGAAACAGCCTGGTCGAATTTCCTTCCTTCTCTTCATGTGTCTTGGACTACGACGGAGTGCCTCGCGCCCTTAGATATCGATAGCTTGGCCTCTCGCCCCAGGTACGTTCCATTGACCTGACGTTTCGTCCGCTACCCCTCGACCCAAACCCGAAGACAAGAGTGCACACTATTTCCATCGGCGACTACTCTCCTCAATCATTCGTCTCCGAGCAACTAGTTGTGCAGACACCTGTTCATAGCCCTTTTGCGACCGATGAACCTTTGCATGCTGGATCGTCTGAATTCATTTCCTCACTTGGACGTTCTATCTTCTAGATTCCCAGACCGTTTCGAGTCTTTCATCACAGGTCTTTTACCTTGACTTGACCATGCCTCATACACCAGAACTTCCACAGGGTGTGTGCCCGGGTGATATTTTAATAGTTGTCCGTGAGTATATACCGTTTTGCTCAGTTGCGTTTGCGGGATCTGATATCACCATGCGCGATAGATGACTTTATAGCTCGGGGCACGGACGAACTGACCCTTCGCCGGGGAGACAAGGTTGAGTTGCTCGAGCTGGATGAAGGTTTTGGGGATGGCTGGTATTTGGGGAAGCATGTGGCCGAGAATAGAACTGGCCTTTTTCCTGGTGGTAAGGACCCTTTCGTTTTGCCTACGATGCATGGTCATAGCTGATAAGGTGATGTCATAGTTTATACAACAAGCATCCCAAAGATAGGGGTTCGTCAGCATGGGGGCACAGCGTCAAATTCTACTATTGGGTCGAAGCCTCGCAGAAATAGTGAGCCGTCGGCATCGCATACAGCCCTGGGAGCTATTTCAGGCCCCGCGTCGCCAACGTCAAACGAGGATACAACTCCGCAGGCATCACGCCAAGTTAGTGGCGCCGATTTTGGACCCCCGACTACTGAAACTACTGAAAGTGATGCCCCAACACGACCCGGGCAACAACAGGGCCCTAGCATGTCGCACCTCCCCTCTTCAACTCCCCTGCCACAGGCCGTGCAAAGAACTATCAGCAAGACTATGTCTCGTGGAAATGGAGATGATAGTGCTGTGATAAATCAAACCTTGAGCGTTATCGATGAACATATCACGAATTTCAGCACCCCACGCCATAGTGTTGTTGCACAGGACCCGAGGAATCCAAATGATTCTGGCAGCGAATACAGCAGCCATCGAGACCATAGACTGTCGTACATCCCTGGAGCGGAAACTGAAGAAGAAGAGGGAGTCACTTTGAACGAATACACTGTAAGGGGTTGGGACCATCACCAGACTGCTCGACATCTTCAAGGGCTTGGTATGGATCCAAAACATTGCGAAATTTTTGAGGAGCAGGAAATCACCGGAGATGTTTTGCTTGAGATGGACCAAGAATTCATCTATATGAAGGAGTTTAACTTTGGGGTTATGGGAAAGCGGTTGAAGAGTTGGCATATAATCAAGACCTTCCAGGAGGAGATCAAAGGGATTAGGCAGCTGCGACAATCCTCATCTACCTTCTCGGGTAGAGATCGCTCTTCTGGGGAGTACGACCGATCTCAGAGTCGATCTGGAGGCTCGTTCCTTCCCAGGATCCCTAATTTTACCGAAAGCCCAAGCCGCAGTGCACGACAATCGAGAAGTGCGTCTGGAAAACATTATTCAGGGATAACAGCTTCTATGTCTTCGACTCTGAGCAGCAACGCTTCCCCAGTTTCACCCCTGAATCAAACCTCTGGCCTAGATAGTTCCTCAAGACCATCAGCAGCATCTATCCGCCAGATAAACTATTCTCGCTCCCATTCATCAATGGAAGGCTCTCCAGGATCTCCTAACCAGAGAACTAGGTCAGCACACGGTGCTCCCCGAGGTAAAAAAGCTTCGTTTGACAGGGGCTGGACCCTGGCAACAGGATCCCAGGCTGTGAACAATCGGCCTGAGAACTTGGTTGGTTCCCCCGCAGAGTCAATTCGCCAGCGGGGGCTAGCCGGCTTTGCCAATCCCGATTTCGATTCCTCTCTCATTGTGGACTCAGCGGATTTGGATAGAGGATATTTCTCAGGAGGTGAAATAGATGCCCGGAAGTCTCGGAAATTGCTTACAAAGCGGGATTCTACAGGCCGAAGCTTTAGCCATTCAAGGAAATCTAGCACTGCAGAAGATTCGAAGCAAGCCCGCGTTAAACGGCACTCGCGATTTGGTAGCGCAGACTCCATCCGGGATTTCGTGCCGCATTTCTCAAACAAAGTTAACCAAAATAGTTCGTTAAACGGGAAGCTCGGTGACCACAGCGTCTTCTCCAAGCAATCGTTTGGAGACAACACCCATGCTCCTACTGTAACGAATTTGGAAGAGAAAAACACAAGCCCCAGTAATGGAATATTTTCTGCACTATCCCCCCTTCATTCAAAGGGGGATGGAGAAAGTTCTGGGCGCTCCTCCCCCTTACCATCGTCACATCTCAAAAACGTTGCTCCTAGAGTTCGTCGTGCCATAGGCTTACGCGCTGTTTCAGATGCCGTCACTGGTAACGAGAGAGCAATGGCTTCATCATCCCCCTCTTCAGCATCTGCGTCAAAGGACTCACAGAAGTCCCCCACTAGGACAAACTCTACTACACCTTCTGGTACATCCAAAAGCTTCGAAATAGAAAGCATAGATAGTTCTACGAAAACCGTTGAAGGAGCATTTGCATTAGTGGCAATGCCAAAGGCTTCCAATGCGCGCTCAAAATCAAAGAAAGATACCAGTGCATACATGCGAGGTTTAGAAAAGAAAACTCCACAAGAACAAATGATTGGATGCGACTACTCTGGCTGGATGAAGAAGAAATCCTCCAATCTAATGACTACATGGAAACCGCGACTTTTCGTTCTTCGTGGTCGCAGACTTTCATATTATTATTCAGAGGACGATACAGAGGAACGTGGACTAATCGATATCTCCTCACATCGTGTATTCCGTGCTGACCAAGACACGATCACGGCACTTCATGCCACACTCACCGGCGCAACAGCGTCTCCAACGTCTCCAAGTAATTGGAATAACGGGAATCCTTCCGCCGATGCAGATTCGGTATCAAATATGTCCAAGTCGTCTTCCGGCGATGCGCCATTCATATTCAAACTCGTTCCACCAAAGGCCGGGTTACCACGGGCGGTTCAGTTTACAAAGCCCTCCGTCCACTTCTTCCAAGTCGACAACATCCAGCAGGGGCGTTTGTGGATGGCAGCACTCATGAAAGCTACGATAGAGAGGGATCTAAACCTCCCAGTTACGACCACGAATAAGCAGAAGACAATCAGTTTGAAGCAAGCTCGTGCTTCCAATCAGCGTCCTCCCGCTCTCATGGGTCCTGGAGTCAAGGAGAAGAAGGCTTCTTCGTCTTCGCCTGAGAACAACGCCAAAGCGACCGACGGACAGGTCACTGGAGGATTGAATATTATTGAATCGCCGGGGGAAGACATGGGCAGTAACAAAGCTAACTCAGAGTTGAAGATACTCGAAGCAGGGGTTATTGGCTCCTCTGACTTGATTGCTGAGTCGATTCTAAACTCAACCCAAGAACCTGCTTCGTAATGGTGATAGCTGATTTCGTCTTAGCGCTTCGTATATCTATCCAAATAAGTATGTGCGTGGGGAGACCTTATTTTTATAATGGTTGAATTTATTTTCCTTTTTCACCGTTATGTTTGTATAATTGTCTACGCAAGCACAACGCTCGCCTTTTGTTTCCCACTGCCCTTCAACATCTGTTCCAAACTTTCTTTCCCTTTTTCCCTCAAATTTCCCTTTCCTTCCACTTTTTCTTAACTGGAGTTTACAGCACATGGCGGCTATGAGATATACCCTTCATTTAAACTTTCTTCCCCCCTCGATATGAACACATGGGAAGGACATATGAGTCGGCAAGCTTTACTTAACAACGGCACTTACTTTTCAAGTATGGTGAAGACTTTGCCTCATTTTTACTGTGGTTTTCTTTATTCTTCATTAACCTCTTATAATTAACTGATTAATTGATCCCTTTCCTTTTAAATTCACGAAAAAAAAAAAAAAATCTGCCTTGAGGCTTGTTACGCTATGTATCTTAAATATTAAAGTTGTAATCAGACTTCGTATTAGCGAAATGCTCGCTTTTAAATCTAGCCGCTTCGTATATTTAATGGTGTCAAATAATCATCTATCTCCTTAAATCGTTCAATTGTTAGGATGAACGCTTTTCAAAATTGACATGCCTTACGCATAGTAATTATTGGATATTGAGGTGATACAGTGCGACCCAGTCACAGCAGGAAAGGTGCTGAGGGGCGACGAAGCTAAATTTTATCTTCGTCCCCAAAGAATTTTATGTAAAAGCCGCATGAGCAACAAAATTTCCTTCCCCCCCATCCCCCCTTTTTTTTAATCCTGATAGTGTAAAGACCTTTGTTTCTACCTCATACTTATTTTTTATATAAGCCTCGACTGCTGGTAGCAACTGACTTGACGAAGAAAGAGAAGAGATAAATTAAAACGCTCCAAATGCGCGCATCTCTATGTCCCTCCCAATGACCCTCCGCCGACTTCTCCCCATTCTCCTCCCAATCTCAACAACATTAATAGTCTATCTATACCTATACCCGATATTCCATGGCTGCAATTTTCCCCCAACAGCCTCGAGCGCGTCTAGCAACCTTCATTCCCTGCCTCCAATCCTAAATACCCTCCGCCAGCATGTCGATGTCCCTCACCTCGACACATCCCAGTATACCCCGAGAGCCCCTTTCCGCCTCCTTGTCCTCGCCGACCCCCAGTTAGAAGGCGATTCCTCCCTACCAAACCCGAACAACCGCCTTCTAAAGTGCCTCGCCAACCACTGGGACGCGATGATATCTGCGGAGACTTGGCCTGGCGCCCTGTTCGCGACCCAGCAGAGCGTCCGCGATACGCTGCTCCTCGATATCCCCCGTTCGCTCAGAGCGATGCGCAAGCGGATAGACCTCTTCGGCAATGACTTCTACCTAGCACATATATACCGGTCCTTGCATTGGTGGTCGAAACCGACGCATGTTACTGTGTTGGGAGATCTGATCGGGAGCCAATGGGTGACGGATGGGGAATTTGAATGGCGCGCGTGGAGGTATTGGAATCGCGTTTTTCGCGGGGGGGTTAGGGTTGATGATGAGATAACCATCACGGGCCGTGAGGATGTGCATGGGAAGGATGTGAAGGTGGTCGAAGATTTAGTATTGGATGTGCAGGGTGACGATGGATCCGCTCCCTCTGGTGGACCGTGGGAGAATCGCATTATTAATGTTGCTGGGAACCACGATGTTGGGTACGCGGGTGATATCACCGACGCTCGCATGGAACGTTTCGATAAAGCCTTTGGACGGGCTAATTGGGATATGCGATTTCAGTATCGTGCTGCCCGGGATAACTTTACGACTACACCTAACGGTACAGGCCTTACAACTATTCCCACGAAACCGGTGGTTGGGGGATCATCCAGCACTACTACCCCCTCAATACACGTTATTGTACTCAACAGCCTCTTATTGGATACCCCGGCCTTTTACCCATCGATTCAAAAACACACATACGATTTCATCAACGACGTGATCCAGCGACGATCCCACCCGGTCGGGGACCGGAGCGCGTTCACACTACTCCTAACCCATCTTCCGCTCCATAAGCGCGAAGGGGTATGTATCGATGCTCCATTTTTCCGCTTCTATGACCAAGACGATCCGCGTGCGACAGAGGATCGGCCACCAAGGTTTAAAGCTGGGGGTTTGCGCGAGCAAAATCATCTCAGCGAACATGCTAGCCATCATGGGATCCTTCAAGGGTTGTTTGGTATGAGTGGGGACCTGCATGCTGCGGCGGGGGGGATGGGCCGGAAGGGTCTTGTGTTAACCGGCCATGACCATGTCGGGTGTGACGTTCTACACTATGCCAATCGATCTGTGACACCGGGTGATGATCCGGAAGGGGACAAGGTCCCCGGTTGGTCGTGGGCTGCGACGAGATATCCTAGAAGCGGCTCCGCTCACTCCTCGCTGTCATTGCCGTTCCCAGATGGTACGCCCAATATTAGAGAAGTTACTCTCCGCTCGATGATGGGGGCGTATGGCGGCAATGCGGGCTTCCTCTCCCTGTGGTTCGACTCTGATCCTTCCGTGCAGGAATGGAAATATGAGATTTCCACGTGCCGTTTGGGCGTGCAACATATCTGGTGGGCTACCCATATTCTTGCGATAGTCACGGCCGTTCTCCTTGTGGTTTCTGCATCGTCCAGTGTCTGGGCCCGGTTGTTTGGTGGCCCAGCAAGTGAGGCAGCTGTCGAATCGAGAGCAAAGGGGAATAAGGGCTAAGTGATTGGTAATAAAGCGGATGACTTAAAAAGGGTCCCCAAGATGTGAAGAGCTCCACCACGTGAGGATTCCACTGAGGATGGAGAAGGGGATTCAAATGATAAATGAAGAACTGGGTTACTGAATTTTAAGGACTGGACCCATGCTTTCTCAAGGTAGAGGCCCCCCCCTTTTTTTTTTTTTTTTTTTTTTTTTCTCCTTTCTTTGTGGACCTAATAGCTACTTATACCCTGTCCGTTTTCCAGTTTAGCATCCGAAGGAGCATTTGCAGCTTGTTTTCTAATCAGCGGTGGACCTTAATTCTTTACCTCTATATGTATGTACAATATGCCGGGTTTATTTTCTTGCTTTTATTCACCTATGCGTTTTAGGAGTATGGAAGTATACAGGGTATTACCCTCTGTGAAATTATCTCTTGCTAATAATATTACATCTAATCTGGCTTGTGCTGTAAAGCGGATCATATAAACGAACAATATCTGTGGCTTTGTCTACGGGTCGAAATAAACAGAATATATCGCAATCTAGGAGGCAAATGCGGGCTACACAATCTCTCTGAGTTCTCTCGGATGGGTTTCAAAGGGATCATTTCTCAAAGATCCCGCGTTGCTCTAGTTGTTACTGCTGTTCTTTTCTTCATTTCTCCTATAACTCTTTCATATACTTTCTCGCACCAGGGTATTCCTATCTAAGAATTCGTCTTCATTGTGTTATCGTCGTTTCATTGACTGGCTCTGCTTGTTCGATTTCTCCTACGGAGGGATTGTATCGGACGGTACGGGTGGGTGGGACATACACTACGTGCACACATGGAAAAGCGGGAGGGGAGATATGGAGGAAAGAAAAGAAAATGTTCAGTAGGGGGAAAAACACCAAGAAAGTGGGAAAGCGGAAGGACAAAAGAAAATGATGACATTTGGTTAAACAAGTTTTGCGTATCGCATAAAAAACGCCTTGTAGGTAGAAAGATTTGCTTTCATTTTCTAAATTACCACATCCCCTCAACCATTCTACACCACGACACCGGAGTTGGCTGCGATACGCTGTGATAAAATGTTAGTATGTTATCTCACATATGGAAACCGAGGCGTGGTTATTGTTGCATACCGGCCACAGGTCTGTAGCTTCCTTTCCTATGGGACCGGTGATGGCTGAGCCCTTCATTTCACCCTTTGCGTTGACGATCTGCGGAAATTATATATGTTAGTATTAAGAGGTCTTCCAGACATGATGGTATCACATTTTCATCTTCCCGAATTCCTGCTCCTCAAGGAACCATTCAATTTGAAGTATGGTAACTCGACCACGTGGGAAAAGACTCCATCGCAGCGCAATCCGTTTTCCCAACCCTGACAAAAGGACCAGGGACCAGAAAGTGAAAAATAAGGGAAGGTAATACAAGTATAAGATCACTCACCACACCAGCATTATCCTCAAAGTACAGATAAATGCCATCCGCCCGTCGCCACGGCTTGCTCTGTCTTACAACAACAGCAGGCATGACTTTCTTCCTCAGCTCGGGCTTACCCTTCTTGACGGTAGCCATGACCATGTCGCCAACACCCGCGGCGGGGAGACGGTTGAGACGGGCTCCAATGCCCTTGACAGAGATGACGTAGATGTTTCGCGCACCGGAGTTATCGCAGCAGTTCATCACGGCGCCGCTGTGTTGAAAACCTTTGTCAGCATGGAATCTTCGCCTCGTATTTTGCATTTTCTTCCCGTCCGCATGCGTTTGGTTTGTTTTAATGGTTCGATGAGGGCTTTGTTGGGCATGTGGTGACATATTTTATAGGTAGGTTCCTGGGGTGGGAACTGGGGAGGGAGAGAGGGAGTTTTTCGTTTCAAAACGTACACTGGCAGACCGAGAGTCATCTTTAGCTTGTTGCCGGCGGCACCACCACGACTGTAGAAGACAGCAAAAGAAAAAGTCAGTTAAAAGTTTTCTCCAATTCAATATTTCCAATCTTCATTTAAAGATCTCCCCGCGCCGCCCGCTTCAACCTCAAAATCCATCAATTCGCGCTTTCATCCACCCCCTGCATCCTCGTCTAACATTATTCTTTCATCTGATCCGTTTCCTTATTTTTTTCCACACATTTATCATCCCTTTCTGCCTCCACCCCTCCTCACAACCAGAAGCGATCAAAACATTGGATTGGGGGTTCCTTTCAAGCTTACCCTCTTTTCGACATGGTGTTGGATTATGAAGTTTGTGCGTAACCGGTCAAAAAAGCAACAGGTGGTGGGGAATTTGGCGACAGACACGGTCGAGGGCGGCTGTTTGTCGTCTGGGTTGTGTCGTCCGTACTTCGAGGCTTCGCGATATTTTGTGTCGCTTAGTGTGGGCTAGAAATCTTAGCGCCCGGATTAGCTGCAGTTCGGGAAGATTAGTCAGATATACACGTGACTTGCCCTAACGCTAATATGATTTGGGAATTAGAGATCAACCTCCAGGGTTGCGTATTAAAGTGATTTATTAACATTGAGTAGAGCTTTACGGGAAAGATTCAAGATGATATAAATTAGACTGCATATAATGAAGCTTCAAACATCTGTGCATAATAATTTAGTGCTATTTAATGTATTATAACTGAAAATGGCTTTTTAATTATAACATGATATCGTCGGTTTGACTGCTGATACGTGATAAAACGAAGAGCCGATGTGAAATTTATTGAAACAAAACAAAATGGGGAGGACACACTTCCAAGTCTGATACGCCTTTTTGAAAAATCATCCCATACACAAAGATACAAATAATACAGGGCAAGACAAAAGGGAACCATAAATTTAAAAGAAATACCTTCCCAATTTGACGCCCAGAGCGCCTAAGCCTACGTCAATGCGGAGCATAGAACAAACGGGGAATTTGTCGAAAGTCCAGTTTCGTTACGGTGTATATGTTATCTGTCCTAGTAAACGCACCAGCAGTTCATACTTATAGTTGCTGTTCATCATCCTTCTCCTCCTGCTTCAGAGGCTCCTCCTTCGTAGCAGCTGGTACAGGGGGAGTTCCAGTGTCCGCGGGTGTAGATGTTTCTGATGGCCCCGCCGGCTCCGGCTGTGTGGGCTCAAAAGGCGCAGCTGGTGGCAGCGCTTCAGCTGAATGTGATTTCGGTGGTGTTGCTTTACGCGGCTCCTCTTTAGGTACTTTTGGCGCCTCTGTTTTGGTGCTGGTGGCAGCAGTGGTCGGTTCTTCTGGCGGCGCATCTTCCATCATCGTGTCCATGTCGGTAGTGGTTTCCGGTACGATTGATTCGCTAGTTGATAGGGGTGCTGACTCTGACGGCTCCTCTTCATCCGCAGCGGGAGGCGCAACAACGGCTTCGTTGCGCTCGCTAGTGGATATGTCGTCTGCATCCATCCTTGACTCCGATCGCGTTGCCGGTTCCTCTGGGGATGGTGTCCCCTTGTCTTGGATCTCGACTTCTGCTTCGGGCTCCGCTTCGTCGGCATCCTCCATTTTTTCATCAAGGCCAGCGTCTTCGTCTGGCAACGATGACTCTTCCCGAGGAGTAACCAGGCCACTGTCAGCGCCAGAATCACCTCCGTCAAGATTTCGGTAGTTGACCTGGTTCCGTCGCTTGATAACACCAGGCTGCGGACGGATTCCGTTCGCAGCTTGTTCTTCTTCGTCTTCACTGTCACTTAATTCACCCTCCTTTTCGATGTATTGGTCAAACCGCCGCTTGGTAAACCTCCTATCCTTATTCTCGTCTTCGTCGAGATCGTCTAGAATGGCATCGGCTTCATCATCCATTCCATCAAGTAGAGGCCCTCTTGGGACGTCCGTCATCTGAACAGACGGGGCGAAAGCAGTGCGCTTGAGGTTTTCAATAACCTGCATTCGAATCTTGTCGAGGTACTCTTTTGAATTTGCATTGTCCATATTCGACGGGCGAACATCAAGTTCGTAGTCAGGAGAAAAGTACTGCAGTGATATTAGCTTACAAGTCTACAAGCAAGTACCCCAAAAGGTATGGGTTGCCTTACCTCATAGTAGTCATTATATGGCAACTCAGTCCCCAACTGTTCACCCACTAGAATTCCAGTTTCGAAACACCACGTTCGAGCCACATTTCTCATAGTGTAACCACCACCACCGACAATCATAGTTGGAATGCCAAAGCTCCTCACGTATTTGACGCAATTTGCATGCCCTCTCATACTCAAATTAAAGCAACCCAAACGGTCTCCGGACAAGCTGTCTCCACCACATTGCAGCACCACTGCCTCGGGACGGTACCATTCCATAACGTGTTTAATGACCGGCTCAAAAATTCCCTTATAGCTTATATCATCAATACCATCTCGCAGAGGGAAATTAACGGCGTAATGTTTGCCCGCACCGACGCCGATATCGCGTAATTCGCCTGTGCCGGGGAAATATTCCCCATATTTATGGAAGGAAACTGTCATGACTCTGTCGGTGGTGTAAAAAGCTTCTTCCACTCCATCTCCATGGTGCACATCGATATCGACATATAGAACTCTTTGTTTGAAACGTAACAGCTCGAGAATTCCAAGCACGATATCTAAAGCAAGTCGTAATCAGTGTGTAAGCAGAGGCATTATTAGGACCCATCGCAGGGTTTGCGCAACATACCGTTCACGTAACAGAAACCACTTGCTTCGCTCTTTTTCGCGTGGTGAAGGCCGCCAGCCCAGTTGACTGCGATGTCGCATTTGTTCCGGTTGAGGCGTGCAGCGCCCTCCATGCTTCCTCCAGCGCTAATTCCGCAGAACTCGAAAAGGCCATCAAAGACTGGACAGTCGTCGCCGACATTGTATCGGCTTTGCTCTTTCGCGTAAGAATCCATGTTATCAGGCGTAACTTTTGCGAGGAAGTCAATATATTCATCGGTATGGAACTGGGTCATTTCGAACTTGTTCGCCGGTTTTGCGCGCTATTAAAACAAAGACTCCGAAAAGCTTGTTAGCGAAGTTGCCGAAGCAGCATCCCAGCTAGAGAAAAGGCTGGATGTCATAGCGGAAGTTAACATATACGAGAAGAAACGTACGTAAATTTCCATCTTCTTATATAGGCCGTAATTCATAACTAAGCTATGGGCCATCCGGATGCGATGGGGCTTCATGGGATGGCCTGCGACATATGCATAGTTGCCCACATCGGAATCATAAAAGTACGCAATCCTCTTCTTATCGGCCGGGCCATTGGCGATACTCAGGTCGAGGGGTGCAAATGACGACATGGTGAAAAGTGCGCTCGCCTATAGCTATATGATCGGGTGAGAGGAGAAAGATTCAAAGCTCGAAGGCATGTACTTCGTGCAGAGGGAAGAGAGTAAAGTAGGGTATTCGGATATCGTCAGCAGCACAGAAGCAACAGCATCCTATAACAATCAACAGCGCCGGTCGTGGAGAGGGGTTGGGGCGTGGCGGCTGGGATGGAGGGAGATAGATAAAGAAGTGAAAGAGAGGGAGCAAACCTCAGTCAATGGCCGGCGAAAGAGCTCGGAGACAAGAAACAAGTGAACGAATTGGATGAAGGGGCGTGATGACTAAGCGCGCTTTGGTCTGCATGTTTTGGGAGAGCGCAGAAAACCGCGACAGAGCATCATCACAGCGCTTGACTACAGCTGCTACAGCTACCATCATCGGCCCTTGACTTACTTCCTAGACACCGGCATCCATGTTCCACTTGGTTAACCACTGATCTAGTACTCCGTCGAACATACCCTCTCCCGATTCCTACTCTGTTACGTGCTAGTTTCAAGCTTCGCAAGCACCGGAGCCTATTGTAGGAGCTCCATCTCTTCGGAGCCAGCCAGGGACAGCCACATCACACTGTCTACCTCCTACGCATATTCGATCACACTCAACAAACAAATATCGCGAAAATGGAGCGGTTTAATCGGATGCTGCAGGCCGCCCAGGGCATGGGTATGAGTAACGCAGCTCCCGGCGCAGTAAGTTTTGCTCTGCCCGGTTGTGTCACCCTCCGGGTTTGCTTGCGTTCTTTTTATATGATTCCTTGATAAAGGCTGGAATAAGGGCGCGCTCTCTTTGAACATCCACTCTATATATATTGCCCTATCGCGACAATAATTATACCCAGGCATTTTTCTTTTATTACAGTTCCAAGAGCTAACAGCATGACTACTCAGGATGCACCCAACCTCATCGATAACTCAGAAACAGTGCACATATCGTCGCTGGCCTTACTCAAGATGCTGAGACATGGCCGGGCAGGTGTACCCATGGAAGTTATGGGTCTCATGCTAGGGGATTTCGTTGATGAATATACTGTTAGAGTCGTTGATGTGTTCGCGATGCCTCAGAGCGGTACTGGAGTTAGTGTTGAAGCTGTGGACCCTGTCTTTCAGACCAAGATGATGGAAATGCTTAAACAAACAGGAAGGTTAGTTTTGTTCTCTTTCACCTTTGAGGGTGTCTCTAACCAATCATCAACTGACCCCTTCTTAATCTTGCTACAGACCAGAGACCGTCGTCGGATGGTACCATTCTCACCCCGGATTCGGTTGTTGGCTCTCCTCCGTTGATATCAATACCCAACAATCCTTCGAGCAACTCACCCCTCGCGCGGTAGCCGTCGTCGTCGACCCTATACAGTCCGTCAAAGGCAAAGTCGTTATCGACGCCTTCCGCTTAATCTCCTCTCAGACGCTTATGATGGGACAGGAGCCCCGACAGACCACCTCCAACCTGGGTCATCTGAACAAACCGTCTATTCAATCGCTTATCCATGGCCTAAATCGCCACTATTACAGCATTGCCATCAACTACCGCAAGACCGGACTGGAGGAGAATATGCTGATGAACCTTCATAAACATGTGTGGACGGAGGCGCTGCAAATGAATGATTTTAGAGAGGAGGGGAGCAGGAATGTGGATCGGCTGAAGAAGCTTGTTAGCCTTGCTGAGGGTTATGAGAAGCGCGTAAAAGAGGAGACTGAGTTGACAATGGATCAATTGAAGACTCGATATGTTGGGAAGGTGGATCCGAAGAAACGTCAGTACCATATCATTTATCTCCCCTCTTGTTTTTCTAAGCTCTAGTCCCACTAACCAGTTCGCTGTTACGGTTTATTATATACAGACATCGAAGATGTTGGCCAGCAACTGATCGAGGACAACATCGTCGCCGTCTCACGGCAGATGATCGATAAGGAAGCCTCCTTGGCCATCGACGCGAGTAAAAACGGGACGCAGAGCGAGTCAATGGATGTGGATGAAGAGCTATGATCTTGGCCTGTTTTATTTTAATTTTGCTACTTTATTCCTGCACTTTTCTGAGCATGAAATGTCAGGCTCCTTATCTTCTCTAGAAAGGCACTAGCATGATTCCCCGCAATTAGCAATGTGAAAGACGGGATACACATACACTGTACTGCTGTAAACTGGCATGAGGAAGGTGGGAAGGTTTATTGCCCTTATTTCTTGTGGTACTCCTCCTGCCTTAGCCTCTGTATAGATGTGCAGCTGCTGTAGCATAGAAAGGAAAATAATTACTTGGGGACAACAAACCTTGGAGTGATAGCTCCTTTACCCGTAGTAACTGCTATCCCCGAAAGATACATACCTGAAGGCCTGTAATTCTTCTAGTCACCCCCAGGATGGAGGGCTTGGAAGTGCGGGAGGGAGCCGCTTTTACTCATATCTACTCCTAGAGCTTGAATGATACGGTACAAAGCGGGAAAAAATAAAGAGTAGGTATAGATTTGTTACACAACAGATCCAATACAGGTGCGACAACACAAAACAGAGAGGCAGCCTTGCCAACCGCCGTATGTGCTTGTTATATCGATGCCAACGGAACAGAACAGCTCACAAGACTCAGTTAATTAAAACAAAGGCAAAGCTGACGTTCTTGGGGTGGCACGACGGACGGAGCATTGATCTCCCCGGCATCTACAACCCTATGCACAATGATTGAGCATAGAGTCAAATTTCGTTCCGCTGGGTTTCAACTTTCATTAGGTTGAGGAAGAAAAGACAAGAGAAGATGAAAATGTTCGCAGAAATTGTTTTGTGGTTGGTGGAAGCTGACTAAGTAACTGCACTTCCGGCCTGCCATTTCTCCCGTAGCGCTATTCAGGGATTCGATCCTGGAGCTTTTTTGAGGTTTTTCAAACTGTAGGTTTCTATACATGCAGAAACTTCCACAGAAGAGAAACACACGACCAAGCCTTGTTTCTCTAATGCTCTATGCCGTCGACTATGAAAATATAGAGCATCTTTCATATCTTTTCACATTGGTGTAAGAGGTTTTCTCCAGCATGCTCAGTCGTGCTATGCTGCCTCTTTTGAGGCCTCGTGCGGTTCCACTATCTATCCGAACCTCCTCCTTCACATACCCTCCTCCACATCTACGATATTTCGCCAGTAATAATAGCAAACCTCCGCGACCTAATGGAGGCAAAGCGCCTTCGCATACGCCCTCTTCAAACCCCGAACCTTCCGCCACGCCTCCTTCACAATCATCCAAATCAGGACAAGAGTTTTCAGAGAGCCAGCCAGAATTTGAATCAAGTGGGAAATCTCAGAAGAATACCGCGCCCGAATCTGCAGGAACTGCAACTGGCGGAGGTGCGGGAGCTGGGACAGCACGGACGAGTAGTTCTGAGCCACAATCCGATTTCTCCAAGGATCAACCGGAGTTCGAGACAGAGGCTACCTCTCCGAAGGATGAAGCGGCTGCGGAACCATCGCCTTCACAGCCCCAGAAACCCCTCCCAGACCTCACCCGAGGCATCCCTTCTACGATAGCAGAGGAGCTTGAAGCTCGTTCAAAACATCGTGGTCCAACTGCCCTTAACCTCACGGAGGAAGATGGTTCAGGGGCAGGTGAGGGCGGAGACGTCCCCAAAAACCCTTATGTGTCATCCACTGAACGCCGACGAAACAGATTCATCAATATTATGTATGCTGTGTTTCTGGGAAGTGGTGTGGGTGGTACAATATTCCTAGGCCGAAATTGGGATACTGAGGAGGAGGAGAAGCTTCACAAGGATGCGCCCTCCGGTTGGGGATTTGGGCTCTTTTTCGCCCGTATCAAGGCTCGTTTCTCTGATATCACAAGTTACTATAAGGATCCAGCATTCGAGAAACTTCTTCCGGACGATGACCCGATGATGCGGCAGCCTTACACACTAGTTATTAGTTTGGAAGATCTTTTGGTCCACAGTGAATGGACGCGGGAACACGGATATCGTGTGGCTAAGCGACCTGGGGTCGACTATTTCCTTCGATATCTCAATCAGTATTATGAATTGGTTCTCTTTACTAGTGTTCCGAGTATGATGGCAGACCAGGTGCTTCGCAAGCTTGACCCGTACCGGATCATTCGTTGGGTCTTATTCCGAGAAGCAACCAAGTACGAGGACGGTGAGCATGTCAAGGTATTTATTTACTTTCTTGCAGTTTTTAATTATCGGGATTATTATACTCAACAAAACCTTTGTAGGATCTTTCCTACCTAAACCGAGACCTTTCGAAAGTTATTATGATTGACACACACGCTCCACACGCCAAACGTCAACCTGAGAACGCCATCATCCTTGACAAATGGAAGGGTGATCCCCGTGACAAGGACCTCGTCGCCCTTATCCCATTCCTCGAATACGTCGCCGGGATGGGCATCGAGGACGTACGACCAGTCATCAAATCCTTCGAAGGCACCAAAATCCCCGTGGAATTTGCTCGGCGTGAGAAACTGATGCGAGAAAAGTTCCAGAAACAACTAGCTGAAGAGCGGGCCAAGAAACCCAAGTACAGCGTCAGCAGCATTGCGTCTCTACTAGGCATCAAGCCCACACCCCCAACGATTGATGGTGTTGACCCGGCCGCAGGCCTGGAGCAGGGCAAGATGCTGTGGGATCAGATTCGCGAGCGGGGCCAGAAGCAGTATGAGCTAATTGACAAGGAGATTCGGGAGAATGGGGAGAAATGGCTGGCGGAGATGGCAGCAGAGGAAGAAAAGGCGAGGGAGGAGCAGATGAATGGGATGCGGAATAGCTTTACGGGGTTCTTCGGCTTTGGTAGTGGCGGGGATGGCCAGGCGAGGAAATGATTTTCCGAGTCCATAATACATCCCCTCCCTCTCCCGAAATGATCTTTTCTTTTGCTTTTTTGTAAATTGACAATGTGCTTCAATCCCGAAGGCACTCGAATCCCAACCATGAATACCTCAAAATACCAGCCCCATGTCTCATCCAGCCCTCCTATCCTTCAGTGGCACTTTTCTACGTTCTAATCTACTCCACTGGGAACCGGCCGGACATGAAAACAATCCCTCTCTCCAGACTTCCCCCAACTCTCGTCCTATACAAAGTCATGATTTCCAGCTTATTCAAACTCTAGGTTCGCTATTGGCATACGTGGCTTGGCGCTGTTGTCTCTCCTCTCCTTATCCTTCTGGAACTTTTATCCCACTTTTCAGACCCACGCTGTCCTCTGTTGAATGTATGTATGGGTTGGGTTACTTGCATGGCTATTTATCTTCTTCTTTTTATTATTTGTATATCGTTATTTTATAGTCCCACCTTGTTCCAGTTTAGATATTGATCTATATGCATTTCATCTGGTGGAAAAGATGGGGGGGATGGATGGCTTAGGAAGGGAACAGACCGGTCAAGGGGCTTTTCCTTTCCCCTTTCTTTAACTTGCTTTTCTTGTTTGTATCTAACACATATATGTATATTATTTGAAGAATATGCGTGTTGGTAATACGCATGTAACTAAATGGTGATGGACAAAGATTTACCTATAAGACACCATGGATTCCCCCTCATCCCCGAAGCACCAATCTCCAGTCTCTAAACGCACACAACACCTTCTCACATCCTCACGTATAGTACCCCCCTTTAACCCCCCCACTTTCTAACTCCTCCCCCCCCTTCGTATCCGCCATCAACCCCGTGTGCATATGGGAGGAAAGGGGAATGGCGGAGGAATATATCATATTTTGAGCTTTTCGTTCCTGGAAAGAATTGGAGAGTGTATGAAATAGCGCATAGCTGGAAAAAATAAGTTAAACGAATACCTGTCTAGTCCCACCTCCAAACATCTTCCGAAACCACTTCGCCCGCTCAAAAAACGCACGGAATCCGAGTATTATGCTGCCCATCGGCGCCCCTAGGCCCTCCGCAAAGCATATGCTGATACTATCGAACAGCCGCAGTATTCTTTCGCATCAACTCCTTCCCCTGCAATCCCGTCAAATAGTCGGGCTCCATCCAGGTGCTTTGCGATGGGCTTCTGACTTTCAGGGACAGGAAAGGAGCACACAAAGCTGAGACGCCTTGGCATCTTTAAGTGGGAGGATGGTGCCGCTTAGAGTGTTTTCGAGAGATACCACTCTAGTCGATGGGAAGTTGATTGATTGATCGATTGATTGATTACATCTTTAAGTTGGTGTCTGCATCCCGTAAGGGCGCTATGCAACTGGTCTTGATCTAGCCTAATTAGGTATCTTAAGCGAGGCCCGGCAGGGCCTCGCGTGCTGCCACCCAAATTGCCACACCTCTGTAGGATAGTTGAAGGTTGTATTGATAGATCTATCTACAAGAACATAATATAGTGGTGGGTCACATGATCTAGTGGGATCGCTAACCGCAACGGCTGTAACAGCCAACACCCCCCCTTGAGATAACAAGAATCACACACAAAAACACTCAAACCACCAAGATAGTCTGTCAAAACCAAATACAAATGTAAAATTAAACATTCCCAACTTTTACACCTGTAAGACCTAGCAAAATCATGAATCATATAAATATCACAGTGTTTAGAGATTTAATAAGTTCATTCATTATCATCTGAGTGATGAGAATGTATTCTAAATCAATAATCTTCTAATTCAACTGTCAATGTGAAAAATGAAAATATGTATCAATGTGCTTACTTCAGACTGTAATATCTGTCATCTTTGTGAGATCTATAATACTCTTATTATCAGTGAGAATCTGTATCAAAGATGTAGTAATAAAGTCAAGCTCAATTATAAGATTTCAGATTCATATTACTTTATAAATCATCTTACTAAGAGTCATATATTTAGTCTCATTGAAACTTAGAGATATATAAGATTATTTTATTAAATGTCATAAAATTGAGCTGTCTGTAAGCTTAAAAATGTAGCTGAATATTGATTTTCTATTATTATTTAAGAGATCAGCTCAATCAGAATCTGAGTAGTTAAAGAGTAGATAGAAATTATCAGAGAAATCAGAGAAAATGAAAGAATTGATAGAAACAGATCTCTTATACAGATCATATCTGTAGAAAATACTCAGATTTATAATCTCTTTCAAATAATGTATAATATATAATAGAGTCTTTTAATATTGAGATATTGAATTAATATTTCATTGAGTGAGTAGTGATACAGTATGAGTAATATCAGAATGTGTTTTAACTGTAAGATATTATAAGCAATTCATATCATATTAATATCACTGAATTGTGAAATCAGTCTCTTTCTCAGATATAGAGAAATTATTAATACAGAATTCATTCTTCATTGATATTTTAACAATAGCTGTATTATCAAGATAGAAATCTTCAATAAGATATTTAATATATTAATAATATATTAAATCAATTTCTTTGTCTGAATAATTGACTTTTATACTCAAATACTTGATTGACTGATATAGATTCTTGACTTTCAATTTCTCACTAAGTATACTCACTAGCTAATCAGCATTCTCAGAAACTTTAGATATAATGTTAAGATTATCAACATAGATTATTATATAGAGATGATATCTGAATGTATAATATCAGAGTACTGAATTATAGACACTGACTGTAAATTCAAAATCACTCAGTAGAGCTATTAAGTAATTATATCAGATCTTTATCACAGAGTTCAGACTGTATAAACTATTCTCAACTATGCAGACAAGTGTTTTCAGTGAATCTGTCTCAAAATCAGTAAGTTATCTTATATAGATCTTCTTAGTGAGACACTCATATAGATATATTATCACTATATTCACTTAACAGAGTGTTCAACTGCATAGTGCTGCTATTATAAAAAGAATATAATTAACAGTATCAGTGATAACAGAAGTGTAGATCTCTTCTCTAGAATTCTTCTTAAGTCAGTTATTATAAATCATTTAATATAATTTTCTAAGAATATTATCAGAATTTATATTCAGATCTGTGAGTCTATCTTTCTTAAGAAATACTCAACAGTCTGAAGTAATCAGTTCATTTCTCAGAATATCAGATTTAGAGATTAAACTTCATGTATTATATCTCTTCAGATCAGTAATCTTATATTGTATAAACTTCTTTTAATAATCTTCTACTCTCTCTAACTGAGATATGACATTCTTGTAGAACTTCAGAAGAGTATCTGTAACAGAGCTCAGAGTGTAAGTAGCTAGCAATTTCACAGGCTGTAATTATGTAGAATTCAGATCATTAATATTAGAAGCATCTTCATTATTAATCAGATGAATATTAGATTCTGATTTAATAACATAATTAATAAGTTTCACAGATATAACAACTGATTTTTCAGTGATTGAGAACCTTACATTGCTACTGACAATAATCTTATCAGATTCAGAATGTTATAGATAATATATTAATATATCACTGAATTTAATAATATAATAGAAATTGGCATATAAAGAGAGCTTATCTGTGAGCTTCTGAGATTCATGCAAGTGAATAAGAACCTCTGCACTTAATCAGTGAAAATGCCTCACATTCAGCAGGGTATTCATAAGTGCATATTAAGAAATCTTATATGAACTTGAAATCACAGAAGTCTCTGCAGTAGAGGGTTAAAATTTTGAGTTATAAAGAACTGTAGATGTAGAAGTATTATTAATTATTGTAATCACTGTCTCTAGAACATCTGCTCAGAACTTCTTAGAAAGATTACCTTTCAAAAGAGCAGCTCTAATTTGTTTCATAATAGTGTGAATTTCACATTCAGAAATGCCATTCTGATGTGATGTCTTGAAGAATAATATTATTATATTGTAATCTAACTACGCGAGTTACACTAAATGAATAGGTTGAGATGGCACGTGACTAGAGTAGGTGTAGTAATTATCAACACTCTCTCTTGCTACACTGTGGTCTATAAGCCGCCACCCGGGGCCTTCTTCATTCTCAAATCTTTCGAAAATACAATAATAATTAATTACATCAATCAGACTCTGATTTCCTTATTAGGAAAGGCATCTGTACAGTAATAACTGTAAAAATTAAGAAATACATGCAAAATTCACTGATTCACTGTATTATTATTATCATTCAATCATTTCTTTCTGATCTCTTTCAAATCAATTCTTTTGACAAAATCTTCAAATGCAGGCTTTGTCAGTGACTTGATGAAGCCTGTCAGCTATGTTCACTGTAGAATCAACATGTTTTATCATGATTTTCTCTTTTTCAATCAAATTGTGAAGAATATGATATCTAATCTCAATGTGATGTGATCTTCATGTTAAGGATTTCCTCTTTGCTAGATTGATTGCTTTCTTATTATCAACTCATAGATGTGAGTATATTTTCACTTTTTCATCATTCATCAATTCAGTGTCATATAACATATTATTCAATCAGATTATCTCACAAGCTGTCTTACTAACTGTAATATACTCAGCTTCTGTGATTGATTTGATAATAGATGTCTGTCTCTGTGACTGTCATGAGATTGATAACCTGTTAATCAATATAACATAGTCAGTAGTTAATTTGTATTGAGAATCTGCCCCTGCTCAGTCTCAATTGCAGTATGTCATAGAACTCAGACCATCTTCTATCTCCTTCTTGTATAATATGCCATGATTTTTCATCTTCTTGATATAATGTAGAACATGCTTTAACACTGCTCAACATGCTTTGTATGAATATGAGTTAAAATATGAGAGATAGTTGACTGTGAACACCAGGTCTAATCAGCTGCTTGAGACTAAATATTATAATGATTTCAATTCTTGATGATATCTTGTAGCTGTAAAGTCATCATTCAATCCCTCGATCTCATCAGGTGAGAATTCCAGTCATATGCCAGCTGTTATCAGAGTGTCAGCTGAATTTATCTTATTCATACTGAAATCTTCAAGAATCTTCTCAATATAACAGCTCTGTGTAATCACTAGATTGTTATTCCTCTGATATTTGATCTTCATCTCAAGATATGACTTGATCTCTTCAACATTCTTTGTCTCAAATCTCTTTATAATCTCTCTTAATACTCAGTCTAATTGCTGTTCTTGAGATCCTGTCATCTGACAATTATTAACATGCAATGTCAGATAGATCTTGTGAACAGAGTGATATAGAAATCTGCTGTCATAAGATGATATCTTGAATCTCAATGTAGTCAGATGCTCTGTTGCAAGGAAATATCATACTCTTGCAGCTTGCTTCATTTCATATAGACTCTGGCAGAGTAATCTCATCAAGTCCTCTCTGCTGTGCTTAACATCTGTGAGTAGTTGCATATAGATCATCTCATTCTGTAGTAGTATGTCATTCAAAAACACAGATACATAGTCAATCAATTTAATCTTTCATTCTTTGACAGTTGATATAGTGAATAGACTGTGCAATGTAGACTCTGATACCACTGCAGCATATGATCTTGTATAATGAATACTCTGCTATTGCAAGAACTCTCTAATCACTCAGTGAGCTCTAAAATGAATGATTTCTCCCTTATTATTGAATTTCTGATTATATACTCATTTATCTGTAAAAATATTCATTTTCAGAGTCTTCTCAATGACAATATATATCTTCTTCTGTTCAAATATCTTAATCTTCTTTTTCATTGTCTCATATCAATAGTCTCAGTCTGAGCTTCTCTTGACTTCTGTCAGTATAGTTGATTGATCTGTCAGAACACTTAGAACAGAATTATTCTTATTAACAGAGTCTTCAAACTCTTCATTCATGACAAGCTGTGTCTCATTATCTAGAAGATAGATTGAATTAATTGCATTCTCTAAGTTCTCATTGACAATTATTTTCAAAACATCTGACTTTTTCTTTATAAGTCTTCTTAGAAGGCAGTGTTGTCATCTCTCTCTAACATTCAGAATGTTCAATTTGTTAGGTAATTCATTGAATTCTCTCACTGTATTTACAGATGTATTTGCACTCATGTCAAGAGCTTCATCAAATATGACATCTCATGCAATCTCAAGATGATGTGTAACAGAATCTCACACATGATATTAATGTAATTCTTGATATTCAATCAGCTGTTATTTCTTGCCATCAGTTCTATTCATGAGCTTATTTAACACTTTCAAATCCTTCTTGTAGACCTTGCACTCTCATCTTTATTTTCAATGAACAGAAGATTGCACCTCAGTTCAAGCTTCAAAAGATGTAAGTGATGTTTCTTTCTTACATTCAAATATCTTTGTTGATGTTGAGAATGTGTTGATTATTATAATCATGACTTGTATTGCTTCATCTCAAAGTTCTCTTTCTAATTCACTATTAAATAGTAGGCTTTATGTCTTTTCTGCAACTATTCAATTCATGTGTTCTGCTGAGTCATTTGATTGTAATGTGTCAGATGTAGTCATTTCATATGCTATTTCTTTGCTCTGGCAGTAGATCTTAAGTTCTTGACTTTTAAACTCTCATTCATTATCTCAGTGTAGAGTTTCAACTTGATGTTGTGTAGTTATCTTAATATCTGTGATGAAATTCATTAATCTTGCAGTAGATTCTCTCTTTCTCATCATAAGAATTGCTCACCTATAACAGATTGCATTGTCTGTTATACTCAATCAGTAGCTTGCACTCTCTCTAGTGAGAGTGTCATTTCTGTTGAAAGGTGTTTTTCCATCCTCTGTCAGATTGATGAAGAATCTCATTATCAGCTTGATAGCTTGTGTTATAGATGTGAAGATTGAATGTGTCATTTTTACCTGAACACAGACTTTGCAGAATGATAAAGCTCATTGATCAATAATTCTCATCTTTAGATATGAATCTGCTATCATTTTTGCAATATTCATGAAATTTAAGTGTTCTAGCTTTTAATATCATTGCATCATTGTAAGTTCTATAATCTTTGTATCATTTCTTTCAGATAGTGTCAATATTATGTCATCTTTCATCTGTAACATGTTCACAGGTTCAAAATCATTATTAAGTATAACAAACTAAATCAAGTCTCTGTATATAACTGGCCTTTTCATCTCATAGATATCATTCTCATTTAATCTTGCTGTAAATGAGAACATGTGATTGAGAGACATAATTAACATAGTATAATTATTCTCATATGTCAACTGCTTATAGATATAACTCTGATGTATAAGCTTACTCATACTCATGAGGTTCACTTCTAACTTCAGGACATAGTAAACATCATTTAACAGCATATTCATTTCTTTCACTGAAATCTTTGTATCTTCTATAGCTGTAGCAGAGATCACTGTTTCATCTGTCATTTTCAACATCACTTTCACCTTCTGAGGTTTTGTCATGATAAGATCTCTGTGAGGTGTGACATAAGCATCTGATTCAGAGTCTAGAATTCAGATATCTTTTCCTGTCTGATCACTTATATAGATCTTTTCTTTGATGCAAAATACTTGCTTCATGATGTTGTGAATAGAAGCAGTATCTGTATTCTCTGCATTCTTGTCTTTATTCTTGTTTCTATTGATGTTGGAATTTGAATTTGAAGAATGTTTCTCAGAGTATTTCTTTCAACAGTCAGTCTGAATATAATTAATCTTTTGACAATGATAGCAGGTCCTTACATCATTATCTCTATGTTAAGGTTTGAATTCAGTGTTCTTATTCTTGTTATTGTCTTTGTTCTTGCCTTTCTTATTCATATCTTACGCGTTGTTGATAGAATTTCTAGATACATCAGTATTTGCTTCATTCACAGCAGAGAGCTGTAAAAGAATATTGTAATACAGGCTCATAAAATTGTTCTCTAAGAATTGAGTATTATCTTTGTCAATTTGATTCATTCAATTTCTTATGAATGAGGCTCAACCTCTGTTGACTTCTGTAAGCAGTCTGTTGAAAAACATGACATTCAGAATTTTATATTCTAGATAGATATAATCAGTTCTTATAACAATCAGATATTCAATGAAAGTGTAATCTGAGCCTTTTAACTTAGCAGTCATACTAATCAGTTTCTCAAACAGACAGATTCTGTGAATAGCAGATCTCTCAGAAAAGTTATTCTCTATGATAGTTCATAGAGTATAAGCAGACAACTTGAATTCCTTAAGTATAGTGAAATAAGTCTTGGCCTGCAGAACAATTGCAGATCACATGTAGTTATATAATCAAAGATTGTGTTCTTTTCAGAAATGTTGCATGTCTATGATGACATTCTCATCAAGATTATTATCTTCAAGAATATCATCAGTTTCAGACTGCTCTGCAGTCAGAAGGATTTTCTCTCTTCATATTAAGTAGTTAATGAATTCAGTGAGAACTATTAATCTTTTGATAAGTCTTACTTAACTTCTGAATTCTTTGAGAACTTTTATTATAACAGATGTCTTCTCTTTCTATTGAAGATATTCTGTCAGATCTGCTCTTATCTCATCACTTATAAGAGTCTCACCTCTACTGATCTTCATCTGCTCAATCTCATGCTGAAGTCTTACATTTTCTAGTTTCATATAAGTCTTCTCACTTGCTGAGCTATTATTATTCTAATTACTTAAGCTTCTCACATTATCTGACATCTTACTGATGCCTTCAACTGAGTCTTTGTATTTATTGAACTTGTCAGACTGTTTCTCTGTGATGATTTCATCTGACTCAAACATCTCAGAAGCTGTCTTTCAATTCATTATTAATATTAGCAGTGATCTGTGATCTTGTGTTTACTGCTCTGATGTTTTCTCATTTCTTCATCTTGAAGACATGTATTCTTTTATTAAGTCAGACATCTCTTCAGATCTTAAATTAATCATAAGTTCAATCACTTAATAAATTATCTAGACATGCTTGTAACAACGCGTGAAGATGTCAATTGCACATTATTTTACAGCTTTTCATTGCGTAGAGAGCTTTATATTCTCTTGAAGAATAACATTATTATGTTGTAATCTAACTACGCGAGTTACACTAAATGAATAGATTGAAGTGGCACGTGACTAGAGTAGATGTAGTAATTATCAACATGATGAATGTGATGCTGTTAATTCTTATTTAATATTATTAGAATTTATAACTATGTGTATATATGTGAATCAGAAAACATCATCAATATCAGTCTGTAGAAAAGCAGAAACTGTATACCTGAGATTACTTATAAATCTGAGCCATAACTCAAAGTATTGAACAGCCTCATTCTTGAACTTTAAAAAATATACTCAATGATAGCAAGTTGTATCATAGATGATAAGTATTCAGTATTTAATTCTCTGATAAGACTCTAAGAGATGATCAGAGAGGTCTTTCAATGTACATTCATCATCTGCAAGATTAATATTGTCACGCCCCCGGCCGCGCCAAGGCCCTGCTGCGGTTTCACACGGCTCATCACTTTCATGCGGATGATTTCATTTCATCTGAACCGGTTTTCAATCACTTTATAACATTATTCAGATATATCATAGAAAGATTTAATTAATGAATATGAGAACTCTGCTTCTATACAAGGTCAGCAGATTACTCTTTCTTAGCAGTGAGACACTGCTGAGATATCACTTCAGCTATTCTCACTTATAGAATAAGAGAAGAGTATCTGCTCATTATCTATATAGAATAGCTAGATACTGACTTCTTATCAAAGAAGTCAGTGATTTGTTTTTCTTCTACTGAAATATATACAAGAGTTACTGCATTTCTTATATAATCTTCTTAGTATACTAAGTATCATATCTGTGATATTCTTATAATAACCCTGTAGTCTACAAGCTCACTATTTAAGCAAGATAGTTAAGCTCACTTATATAGCTTCTTAAATAACTATCTCTATATGATACTGCTGACTAGTCATCACTTCAGTTCTATTATATTACAATTTGAATCACTTGATCTGATTACAAGTTTGAATCAGTCAAGCTTTAACAGACTGATATGACTTCACATATCTGCACTGAGACTGACTCAATCTCACTCTCTGAGAGAAACTCTACACTATTCTCTAGAGTGTGTATATCTCTATCTCAGCAGAAATCTGAGATTTCTGAACTCACTGCACACTTTGACATGAGTTCTTCAATCATTCTGTCACTGCTGCAGCCTCTACACATCTATGTCTATTATAGAGATAGAGAGATTAAGATCAGAGATTCTCTGAGATATAAGAGAAACATATTATCTGAATTTCACAGCTTTATCTGTACTCTTGAACAGAAATTCCGTCTTAATCTGAGCCAGTATAATACTCATGAGATATAAGTAATATACACTGTCAACCTTCTTGAAGATATCTCTGCAACTACTTAAGTCACTAAGAAGAGAGAGCTTGAGCATACTGATGCTGCAATGACTTAAGAAGAATTCAAGAACTTTCTACTAAATCAAATTAAAGATTATTATAATCACAGCTTCACAGCAGTGCAGCAGTTCAACTCATTATATTAATAAAATAATAAGAATTCTTCTGATTTCAATGTAAGATTTGAAGAATATTGAGAGAAATTAATCAATAATTTGAATCAATTAAAGACACAGCTTTATCTCACAAAGCTGACTCATAAGATACAGACAATAATATCACAGTTTCAGAGTTCATTAATCAATCACACTGAGCTTGTCAATCTGGCTTCTCAGATCTATTTGAATAATCAATTCTCTGAGAAAAAGATTAATAAGATCTCTTCTAAGTAATTAATAACAGGATCTAAACAGCACTGTGACAGCTTCAGTGCAGAGAAAGTAAAGAAGAATTTCAAGTATTCTGATTCTTCACTTACTATAAAGAAATATTAAAAAAGATTTGACAAAGATCTCTGTTTTAACTGCAGAGCTAGTAATCACTATATCAGTGATTGTAAGAAGCTGAAGAAGGAAAGAAACTGAGAAGACATCTTCTCAAAGTTAACTTCTCTTCTGACAAATGTATCCGCAGAAGATAAAGAAGAGAAAGAAATAAAGAATTAACAATTCTTATATCTTTAAGTTCATGTTATAATCACAATGTATACTCTGAATAAGAAGATACTAGTGAGATATCTACTCAACTTCAGAATGAATGCTAACTTCATATTCTATTTCTTTTCTTTGATAAAGAATTGAAAGAAGATAGATCTGTCAGATTATATAAAATTTACTGATGAAATAAAATACTACTGTTTTGATATAATTTAAGCAAAGTGTGTGATCACAGACTCAGAAGAAATCTTCAAGAAAAGCAGTCTACTTCTTCACACAGTCAATATCATAGATAAGAATGTCATTCTAGATTTTCTGTAATTGAGAGAAAACAATTCTCTCATTGACTGAGTCACTCAGATATAACAGTATCATCTCACTGATGAAGAGACAGTGATAGAGAAATCTGAAGAGTTTCATCAGAAGAATCTTGAGAAAAAGATAGAATTAATATACTGTATAACAGATGACTGAAACTTGAAAACAGATGAAAAAGTCATCACTCTCACTGCAAGATTAGCAGCAGTATTCATCATTGAAGATGAATATACACAACATCTCTTTATAAATTATAAGAATATCTTTTCAGAAAGAAAAGCAGTGAAGTTTCCTGATATTAAGATATGATATAAGATTCATCTTGAAAATAATGCAACAGCACTGTACAGATCTCTTTATAACTTATCTGTAAAGAAATTGAATGTTCTGCACAAATATCTTAAAGAAGTGCAATCAAAGAACTGAATATACTTATCAAAGAGTTCAGCAGAGATGTCTATACTCTTTGTACTCAAGAAAAATAGTAGGCTATGCCTATGCATAGACTACAGAGGTCTCAATAAGATGACAGTTAAAAATTACTATTCATTACTATTAATTAATGAGATGATTGATCAATTATCTGAAGCAAAGATGTTTACAAAGATTGATATATGAGATATCTATCATAGAATCAGAGTTAATAAAGACAATATTTGAAAAACAGCTTTTCATATCAAGTACAGTAATTTTGAATATCTTGTTTTATCTTTTAATCTTTGTAATACTTCAGTCATCTTCCAGGTCTATATAAATGAGACACTGAAGGGCCTTGTCAACATCTCCTGTATAGTATATCTGAATGACATTCTAATCTTCTTAAAAACAGAGAAAGAACATGATATCTATATTCAAGAAGTGTTGAGTCACTTGAGACAGTATCAACTCTATATAAACACTGAAAAATGCTCATTCTACATGCAGAAGATTGATTTCTTAGATTACATTATTGAGATGAACAGCATTTCAATGAACAGAAGCTAGGTCTTCATTATTAAGAACTGACCAGTGCTGCAGACATATCATGAGATGTAGGTATTTCTAGAATTTGCGAATTTCTACAGATGATTCATCTATGCATATTCACAGATTACTGCTCTTCTTACAGATCTGTTAAAGAGAAGTGTGAAAGACAGAAAAATAGAACTGTTTATTCTCACTCAAGATACTGTGCAGATGTTTGCAGAATTGAAACAAGCTTTTACAGATATTATAATACTGAATCACTTTAACTCTGACTTACTCAGTCAGTGTGAGACTGATGTATCTAAGAATGAGATCTGTGAAATCTTTTCACAGTTAATACTGAAGCCCTTTCAATATTGAAAGAATCAGAGAATAATCATCTCTGAGAATACAGACAATAAAATATCTGTGAGAGAAGACTTTTTCACAGAGTCTATAAGACACTGTGAATAAAGATCAGTGACCTTCTTCTCTAAGAAGTTATCACTTATACAGAGAAGATATGATACTCATGATTAAGAGATGTTAGTAATTGTTGAATTCTTTAAGATCTGATGACATTATCTTCAGAGTAGTAAGTACTCAGTGCAAGTTCTTACTAATTATACAAATCTATGTTACTTCTTAACAACAAAGAGCTTGACAGAATGTCAAGTCAGGTGAGTAAAGCTGCTTTCAGAGTATGATTTCTATATCTGATACTGTTCAGATTGACTTAATCTCATCAGTATACTATCTAAACAGCCTGATTATAATATTGTTAACATGAAGAAGAATTTTATAAAAGAATCTCTGTCATCACTGCAGAAGAAGCTGACTACAGAGAATTGAGATTCTCTGAAGCTCAGAAACAGCATCAGTAAGACAGCTGCATAACTCAGTATAGAAGATGAAAGAAAACCCAGATCTCTGCAGAGAACTAACACTGAAGATCATGAGCTTCTCATATCACATCTTACAATCATTGAATTGATAAAGAATGAAACAGTCTACAATCTTTCAACTCAACTACTTTTGAAATTTATTAATAAGTTATAGAAGAAGAATATCTCTACTGCAGCTTGAATTCAGAAGTTAAAGAAGAAAGAATTCAGTTTAAACTTGAAAGAGATAGACTCTGAGCAGAGCAGTACTGCTAAGAAACTAAGTCACTGATAACTAGAAGAATGTGAACTTCTACTGCTGAATGATTCAGTCTTCATCTCTTATAGCAGAGCAGTGTATCAGAAGTTATTAAGAATTCATTATAATAATTCACATACAGAGCACTTCAGATTAGAGAAGACTGAGAAGCTTCTAAAATATAAATTCATTTGAGACAAGCTCTGAGCAGATATTAAAGAGTATATTAAGACTTATAATATCTATTAAAGAATAAAGATTCTGCAGTATAAGTAATACAGCAAGTTAGTATCACTGCCTGTTTCAAAGAGCTTATGATAAGATTTATCAATGAATTTCATAGTTGATCTGCTGAAGTCAACAAGAGTCAAAGAATATAACTCAATTTTAGTCATTATTAATTATTTCATAAAGATGATTAAATATATTTCTACTTATAAAAAGATTAAAGCCTCTGAATTGACTGATCTATTTTTAGATATCATTATTTATAATCACAGTGCTCTGAAATCACTGATAACAGATCAAGAATCTCTCTTCATCAGTAAATACTAATTGACTTTTTACTATTATCTTATAATAAGACATCTTCTCAGTACTGTATTTCATTTGCAGACAGATGACCAGACTGAATATCAGAATCAGACACTAGAACAGCATCTTCAAGTATTCTGTTTATATTATCAGAATAATTGACTTAAACATCTTCTGACTGCTGAATTCATATATAACAATACAAAGAATGCAATTTTAAAGATATCTTCTTTCTATACTTATTATAAATATAATTCTTCATTACTTAGTGACATCACAGATAACATTTTAAAGAAGAGAATAGACAGTCAGAATATTAAACAGATACAGAGAACAGAGTATTTCTCAGTATCAGAAGTAAAAGTGAGATTGAAACTTTTGAATAAAATTCATGAGAAGACAGTGAAAAGTATTCATCATACTCAGAAGTAGTAGATAAAATACTATAATTGATAATATCTTTCAATGAAGTTCTTGATAGAGGATCAAGTACTACTTTCAGTAAAGAATATCAAGATAATAAGATTATATAAGAAGCTCAGTGAGTGATGACTAGAATCTTT
Organism: Blastomyces gilchristii SLH14081; assembly: GCF_000003855.2. Lineage (NCBI taxonomy): Eukaryota > Fungi > Ascomycota > Eurotiomycetes > Onygenales > Ajellomycetaceae > Blastomyces > Blastomyces gilchristii. The sequence goes on along the minus strand of NW_003101677.1, from coordinate 3,376,564 downwards.
CTCAGTAACAAGAGTGATGAGTAAGCAGATATATGAGTTGAAATTATTCACAGAATTGAAATCAATTCATTCTGTTTTTTACATTTTCTATTTAAAGCTCTATAAGCAACACTCTGAGATAAAGCTGTCTTGACTGAATAACATTGAGATTGAAAGTGATATCAAATATCTTGTGAAGAAAATATTGAATAAGTAAACATATTATGATAAGCTTTAATATCTTATTAAATGAGAAGATTATTCATCATCAGAGAATTTATGAGAATTACTTAAGTATTTGAAAAATACTGAGAAAGAGATTACAAGCTATGAGATGACTAGTAGAGATTATCTCATTACACATCAGAGACATTGAGTAAGAAATACTACTTAAGACTTCTCATTTTTTCTCAAAGAGTTTTTTTAGAGATAATCTTACAGTGATAAGCTGATGTCTTATAAGCTCTGTAACACTCTTCTTCTATTTTCTCTTAAAGAGTTTTTTAGAAGTTTAATGAGACTATATAAGTGTAAAATTCCTGAAGCAGTTAGAGAAAAGAGATATTTGAAATTAATAAAAAGATTAATATTATTAATCTACAGACTGCTGTTATTCTAATGAGATCACAGCCTGCTGAAAAAGTAAAAAGAGAGAATCTCAGAGTCTACTTATCAATAATTACACTCTCATTAAACTTATTCTTCACTGTTGAAATCTTCAGTATTAGTATCTTTGTCTATCAAGAAGTTAGCACTGCAGCACTGTAGAGAAGTATACTGCAGAAGAGTATATATACTATAAAAGAGTATAAGAGATACTGAAATTATCAACTTATTAACTTACAAAACATCTCAGTCATCTGTTTCAACTGAAGTAAGATTCTTTTTAATCAGTGATTGATCTTTACAGTACTTTCAACAGCAGCATCAGCTGATTTCTTCTTAAGATCAGTTATTCTGAGATGTTTTTTCATCTCAGAGATTCACACTTTCATCTTCTTTTATAGATGAGTAAGAGAGATCTTCTCAGTCTTGACAGAATTTATCAATACTTAAAGCTCTGAGATTCTCACTCTGTACTGCTTGAGCATCTGAGCTTCTTATCAGAGTCAATATAACATCTTCTTGTAGAGTAGATAATACTTACAGAGAGATAGAAGTCATTGTTACAGATATAACAGAAATAATGAGAGTAAGAGAAGAGATGAATATATAAGATCTTTCTCTTCTTCAGCTGCTTAGTGCAGTACAGATAAGTAATAATATCAGTCAGAGACTGCATCAGAGCCTTCTCACAGAGAGAAGATAAAGAAATCACAGAACTCTGCAGACTCAACTCAGCAGTATTTCAAGCAGGGCTCAGATATGCTGTGAGAGGGAAACTATGAATTAAGCTTCTCAGAGTCACTGTCTCTGAAATCAAGCTCTTCCCAGATTCCTCTTCAAATGACCACATGAGGTCATACATTATCATGTTGGCTGAGAGAGAGAGCAGTGTTGCAACAGTAACAGAAAGAGCAGGGAAAGAACCAGATATAGATGAACTGACTGACAGAAGAAATGACATCTCACTGCAAGGCACAGTGACTATCACCACAGCTGTAAGAGAAGTAGGAGAAGAAGAAGAAGAAGAAGATATGACAATGAAAGTGATGCTTCTGCAGTCTGTTAATATCACTGTCTTCACCTTCAACTGAGCTTTCTTAACAGTCACAGAGACTGCAGCTGCATCACAAAGACATTTATTCATTAAAAAATGTCAGAATAAGCTCTTTATTATTCTTCAAGAATAATACTCTCATACACTCACTGTTGCAATTGAGAAGAGAAAGAAGAAAAATATATCACAGAAGAGAGAGATCTTTTTGAAAAATTCTATCACTACTGTTAGCTTTGTCTCTAAAATACATCACTTTTACAGAGAATTTTATATATAGAATGAAATATGATGAAAGATTTGTAAGTCACTTATTAACTACATTTTTTATATCTCAAATCAATATATAAGAAACTCACTTATCATATATTTGATTTAAATAAAGATGAGAAAAGAAAGATCTATACAGTTAACAGAAAAACTCATCTATTTCTTTATATTATATACAGCACATGTGCTGTCAATCAGTTGACAATTATTACTATATAATAAAGATAACTCTCAATTCAGTAATCTTGAGAGTATCAAGACTATATTCTTAAAGAGAAGAGTATTGTCATACTCTCAGCTGTGTCAAGGCCCTGCTGTGATTTCATATAGCTCATCACTTTCATATAGATAATTTCATTCTATTCAAACCAGTTTTCAATCACTCTATAACATCATTCAGATATATCATAGAAAGAATCAATTGATGAATATAAGAATTCTGCTTCTATATAAGATCAGCAGATTACTCTTTCTTAATAGTAAGACACTGCTGAGATATCACTCTGACTATTCTTACTTATAGAATGAGAGAAGAGTATTCACTCATTGTCTATATAGAATAGCTAGATGCTGGCTTCTTATTAAAGAAGTCAGTGATTTGTTTTTCTTCTACTGAAATATATACAAGAGTTACTGCATTTCTTATACAATCTTCTTAGTATACTAAGTATCATATCTGTGATATTCTTGTAATAACTCTGTAGCCTACAAGCTCACTATTTAAGCAAGATAGTCAAGCTCACTTATACAGCTTCTCAAACAACTATCTCTATGTGACACCGCTGACTAGCCATCACTTTAGTTTTGTCATGTTACAAATATGAATCTTCTCAATAAGTTAAATAGATCTAGACATTGATGTTTTTAAATAATCTCACATCATATCTGTCTTGACACATTCTTTACAAAAGAACTTAGTCTTAGAATCTTTAATAGTGACTTCAGTATGAGAATTCTTGATCATAGTAATTATAGCACCAGTGTGAATGTGACTGAGATTGTAGTGTTAATTCAAAAGAGTCTTTGATATCTTTAATGTCTGTGTTTTCACATTCACAGAATCAACATTATTAACAGTAGTAGCAGCAGTCACAGAAAAATCAACTTTTCAGTCAAAATCATACTCATGAGGTATTGTAATATACTTGACTGTCTTATTCAGATGATTGAAATTCTCATTGAACTTCTATTCATTAATCTTATATATATTGTTCTGAGCAGTCTGAACTGCATGAAAAATAACACCATTCAGAGCTCTGCAAATGAAAAATGAGGGAATAGTGAAAGATAATATAAATTGAAATCCCTGATCTTCAAGCTTCACAAATGAGAGCAGGTTAACTGTAATATTAGAAATATAGTGAATATTCTGTAAGTTAACATCATTACTCTCAATCTTCAAGGTGACAGTTTCAATCTTCTTGACACACTCATTTTCCTCAGTCACAGAATCAACAGAGATGTTATTATTAAAAGATTTGATATTTGAAAAAGAATGAAGCTCACTCATCATATTCAGACTTGCATATATGTTCAAATACCAAGATCTAGAGAATGGTTTTTCAGTGACTGTGAAAGAGAAATAGAACTCAATCTTTATAATTACTGCATTTATCACTGATTGAGAACTCATCAAGTCATTCTTCTTCTCTTTCTTCTTATCATCATTCTTCTTGTCCATCTTCTTTTTCTTTTTGTCAGAGTGTAAGATGAAACACCTGTCAACAGTATGTTTATATCTTCTGCAGTGAGTGCACTTTCACACAGTTATACTTTTGTTCTCATCTTTGTTCTTGTTCTTGTTCTTTTTCATAGTCACAGAATCAGTCTGAGACTGCTTTTTCTGTTCAGTGATGATCTTCTTCAATGTACAATTAATCAGTTGCTTCATCAAATCATTAATATTAATGTTGACAATGAGTTCTTGATCAGTGAAGAAAAACTCATTCAAACATGTCTTAATAAACAGTCTTTGATAATCTTGTAGATTGTTGAGAAAAAGATCATGATATATATCTTCAGTGCTCTGACAGAGCTTCTTATGACAGATAATAAGATAGTGAAAATGTCTCTGAAAAGTAAGATAATCATTATTCTTGACTTATAATTTTGTCAATTTCTTGAAGACATTAACTTGTTCTTCAGTCAGTGATATTATATATTCAATATTGATCTTGTCTCACAGAGCTGCAGTATTATCAGCTTCTAAGGTTTCAATAGTAGTTCAAACATTTTCAATAAGACTTGACAGTATACATCTATATAGAGACTTGAAACAGATCTTTCACTTCTCAGAATCAATATAATATTTAAAAGAGAATTCTTGTTAAATTCTTAATAGAATGTTAGTTTCATCAATAACTTCTGCATCAGTTAACATACTAACACACCAGACTTTATAATTAGAGTTATCAAATGTGATCACTGATTTGATATCTAGTGCATATTTAACTTTCTTCTGATATTTCTGCAACTCATCTCTTGTAGTGTCTCTTTATACAGAGACAGATATAGTGAGATATTGAGTGATTTCAGCTGCAGTTATTTGATTCTGTAGTATTATCTGTATAAGATTCATAAGATTGCCTGTGATGCAATAGATAGATTGATTCAGATCATCATTAAAAGTCAGTATTTCAGAGATGAGAAACAGTGAAGAATTTAATGAGTTGAAATGAACAGATTCTGCAGATGAATATTAACTCTGCTTTTCTTTATTCTGAAGTTCCTTCATTGTCTCATCATCAAATTCCATACTCTGGCAAAAACTGATCTCAGTCTCATCTTGCAAGTCAGAAGCCTTCTCATAATGAGTGATCATTCTATCAATGAGTTATCTAGTGAGGCATGTGATTCTGAGCCTTGAGCTGAACTCTGAAGTAACAGGCATATCACTCATGTTGAGGTGGCTCTGCTTCTCCTAGATATGTAAAAAAAAAGAAAAAAAAAAGTGATATTCTCTACAATGGAGAACGCGCTTTCTCAAAAATATAAAGTATATAAATCTGCTGACTGGCAGATTCAGGGAAAATGAAATATCTCTAATAAAGGGTGAGAGTCTTTTCAAAAAAGGTGAACTATTCATGTCAAAAATGTTGGTGCAATGTTCTAAAAAGAAAAACGTGCCATCCGGGCTATAACCTGTAGGCTACTGGGGCAAAAGAGCTCGGTCACCACCAGCGCCTGCTGGTAGAAGGGCCGACCAACCGCGGGACTCTCAACACCCCCCCTCGGACCAGCTACCACAGAGTACAGTACTTCCTCTCAGTGGCTCCCTTCAGTGGCCTCCCCACAATGGCTCCTTTTTAATAATGGACTGGACCACTCAGTCCTAGGGCTCACGGGACTTCTAGGGCACACTCCTGGGATGTCTCTTGACACTGTTAAAATGTCCAGGGTATTTGTTAGGAATTTTTAAGTCCATTCTGGGATCGAACCCATGCATGTTGACCACAGCGGGCCTCACGCTTAACGGTCTCATAACCTGTAGGATAGTTGAAGGTTGTATTGATAGATCTATCTACAAGAACATAATATAGTGGTGGGTCACGTGATCTAGTGGGATCGCTAACCGCAACGGCCGTAACGGCTAACAACCTCCTCCTCCTGCTTCTCTTGCGGCCGCGGCGGTAGACGCCGTAGTGGGATGTCATCCCTTCTGCCGGTCGCTTCGACAGCGTCCGGTCCTTCCCCTGCCCCCCCCCGGCGCCGTTGCGACGCCGCCCCCCCCCTCAACCAACACGGTGGCGTATGACCCCGTGTGGTCATTCGGAGAGGACCTCGGGGAGAGCTTGGTTCTGACGTTCAGTCTGGCCATCTGTCTGAGGATGGAATGCGGTGCTGAGGAGGCGCCTTATTGTAAGATGATAGCAAAAGGCTGATCAATATTTGCTGATGAAGAGAGATCCTTGATCTGTTATCAACAATTTCAGAGCACTGTGATCATAAATAATGATATCTAGAAACAGGTCAGTCAATTCAGAGACTTTAATCTTTTTGTAAGTAGAAATATATTTTATCATCTTTATACAGTGATTAATAATAATCAAAATTAAGTTATATTCTTTGACTCTTGTTGACTTCAGCAGATCAACTATGAAATTCATTAATAGATTCTATTATAAGCTCTTTGAAATAGACAGTGATATTAACTCATTAAATTACTTGTACTGCAGAATCTTTATTCTTTGATAGATATTATAAGTCTTAATATACTCTTTAATATCTACTTAGAGCTTGTCTTAAATATATTTATGTTTTAGAAGCTCTTCAGTCTTCTCTAATCTGAAGTACTCAGTATAAGAATTATTATAATAAATTCTTAATAACTTCTGATACACTGCTCTGCTATAAGAGATGAAGACTGAATTATTTAACAGTAGAAGTTTATATTCTTCTAGTTGTTAATGACTTAATTTCTTAGTAATATTACTCTTTTCAGAGTCTGTCTTTTTTAAATTCAAACTGAATTCTTTCTTTTTTAACTTTTGAATTCAAGCTATAGTAGAGATATCTCTCTGCTATAACTTATTAATATATTTTAAAAGTAGTCAGATTGAAAGATTATAGACTGTTTTATCTTTTATTAATTTAATAATAGTAAGATATAATATAAGAAGTTTATAATTCTTAGTATTAGTTCTTTGTAAGAATCTGAGTTTTCTTTTATCTTCTATACTAAGTTATACAGCTGTCTTATCAGTACTGTTTCTAAGTTTTAAAGAATTTTAATTCTCTGCAGTCAGCTTCTTCTACAGTAATAATAAAGATTCTTTTATTAAATTTTCATTCTTATTAATAATATTATAATCAGACTATTTAAATAATATATCAGCAGAGTTAAGCTGATCTGAATAGTATTAAATATAGAAATTATACTCTGAAAGCAGCTTTACTTATCTGACTTAATATTTTATCAAGCTTTTTATTATTAAGAAGTAATACAGATTTATATAATCAGTAAGAACTTATACTGATATAATGTGACAGAACTGAAGTAGTAGCTAGTCAGTGATATTATATAAAGATAGTTGTTTAAGAAGCTGTATAAGTGAGCCTAACTGTCTTACTTGAATAGTGAGCTTGTAAGCTACAGAGTTATTGCAGAAATATTACAGATATAATACTTAGTATACTATAAAGATTATATGAGAAACATAGTAACTCTTATATTTATTTCTCATAGAAGAAAAACAAATCACTGATCTCTTTTATAAGAAGTCAGTATCTAGCTATTCTATATAGATAATAAGTGAATATTCTTCTTTTATTGTATAAGTAAGAATAGTCAGAGTAATACCTCAGTAATATCTTACTACTATGAAAGAGTAATCTGCTAGTCTTATATAGAAGTGAGGTTTTTATATTTATTAATCAGATCTTTCTATGTTATATCTGAATAATATTATAAAGTAATTGAAAATCAGTTTAAACAGTTTATAAAATGAATGAAATTATTCACATAAAAGTGTAAGAATAAGTGCTCGCAGGCGATTATTCGGGTGTTTGCAGCTTGGCATGATATGTACTGTTAACTACTAGAAGTATTCACAGTAGGAAGATAAAATGTAGAGATCAAATGTATAATAGTATTCAAGCTGAGTTATGAATAGTATTTGTGAACTCCAGTCTATATAGTTGTGTGTAGTCAAGGACTGCTAGCTCTATTAATTACATGAGAGATAGAAATAGAGATAAAGAATTTGTAAGAAGTGAGATTTCTTATATATTTCTCTCTCTCTAAGACTTCATCTGTGAAGTCTTTCACTGAGTGACTTTATAGAATCAGCTCAGCACTGTAGTGATACTCACTAAAAACTCTTCATATCTATAAAAAACCTCAGTGAGGAAAAATCCCTTATTACTATGAAGAAAAAAGAGTCTGTCACTCAGTTTCTTATTCTACAAGATTCTTTATAATCTACAGATTCTTCTCTGACTATCACACAGATTTATCTTACATCTTTCATATAGAAGAGTTCTGATTAACTCTCAATTATTTTCATGAGATTTTTATATAATTATTATATAGATTCATCTCACAGATGAATCACTCTCTGTGAGATTATCTTTATCAAAGAGAAGCATTTATAAGTTAATCTTTCACTTATTCTTATGAATCATTATTTTTTGACACTGTAGAATTGTGAGAAATTTTTCATTCTTTTATTAACTCTGTAGAATTGTAGAACTAAGATATCTACAGTCTGCAATTATTCTTTATAGTTATATAGAAAGATTCAGATCTGTAATTTATAATTACTTTTATTTACTAGAGTGATCTGACTGTTCTGCAGAATCACTCACAGTGTAAGCAAATCTCTCTAGAATAGTATAAATATCTCAGATCTGTCTGTAGAATCTCATCTTCTTTTTTCTTTTTCTATAACAGTTTTTATCTTTATAAACTGTGAGTATTCTTATTTATCTGTGAAGTATTTCTATTCAGATAATAGAGAGAGAGTATTTCTAACAATATCTATATATTAATTCAAGAACTTCTTAAGAATAAAAATTTTTTTAATTTTAATATCTTTATAAACAATGTCTGACTACTGCTGAGCTTCTTATAAGTGTTTCTATAACTTCTCTGATCACTTTTTATCAGCTGATGAAGTAGAAGTGCTGCTGCTTATAACTATATCTTCACTTCTTTCAGCTCTGTCACTGCACCTGATCTTCAGGCCAGTGATTAACTTCATGTCTTTTCCAGGTCAGTCTCTGACTTTAAGCAGTGCAGTTCTTCTCTTTACTGTAAGTCTTCTTATAAGTAATTTCTTACAGACTCTAGCTAACAGTTCTTATAAAGCTCTCAGTGTTGTCAGTGTCTTCTGCAGCTCTGCAGATCTATGATCACTCTCTCTCTGTCTGCACAATCTCTGACCAGGTATATGTAAATATGTCTAGGTTCTCTATCAATGATCCTCGCGCTGTGGCACATTTTCACAATTTCATTGTCAATGAGAGATGAGTTCTCAGATACCTGTAAAATCCAGGTAATCAAGACAATATAAATACTATGAATTTATAACAGAAGTTAGTCTGAACAGATGAGCTCTCTCTCTATATCTCAATTATTTTCAGACTGAATACTTTAGCATAACTGAGAAAGCAGACACAGCTTTATAAGAGATATCTGATCACATATATAGACAGTCAGCTCTCAAGACTCTGCTACAACTGTATATGCTCTGATGTCTGACTTCTCTGAAGTCTGTGCATTTCTGATGATCTTTATGTCAAATGCAATAATTGTCTGTACTATAAGTATAATACTCTCTGCTTCTTTGAAGAAGAAAATTAATAGTTATGAGAGAGTTGAGTGTTACAGATATTAAGAATGTAAGTATGAGTTTTCTTTATTTTTTCTTTATTAGTCTCTAAATTGTGTTCACAGCCCTGTTTATTTTCTTATTTTTTAACTTTAATAAGAGTATGATTTCTTCTTTTCTTATATATATCATGAACTGTTCATTTCAGTAGAAACTTATTATCTTATAGACTAGAGCTTATAAATGATAGTATTAATATCTTTATTATAATCAGGTTCTTAGTGAAGACTGTGTCATTCTGACTTATCAGAATTTACAGTATAAAAGTCATGTCTTAGCTTTTATAGATGTCTTATCTACTCAGATGATTCTCAAGTGAACTCATTCATCTTATCAGAATACTCTTGTCACTGAATCTTGAATCAGAGCTTATAATCTCACTTCTCTGAGTCAATAATCTCTTTGACCTGATATTCTCTTTCATTCTCTAGTACTTCATAGACAGAGTGATGAGTTACAGAATTCTCTTCTAAGAATTTCTTATATTCACAGAGTAAAGAGACATGAAAAATATTATATATCTACAACTCAGATAGCAGTTTCAATCTGTAGAACTGTGAGCTAACTTTCTTTATAATCTTATAAGACTCTGTCTGTAAGAGATTCAGCTTCTTACTAGATTTTCACATGATAATGTTTTCTAGACTTAGTCAGACTCTATCATCTTTCTTAAAACTCTTTATAATATACTTGAAGTCATAGTATCTCTTCTGATACTCTTGAGTCTTTCTCAAGAATTTACAGACTTTCTTCTGAATCTTCTGAATTCTCTCAGTCTGGTCACAGATATTATCACACTCTATAGTATACTCTTACAGGTTTATCAAGATCATCTGTAGATAAGTCTTAGTAAGTATCTCAAAGAGAGTTTTATCTATACTGATATGCTTTGAGTTGTTATATATAAACTCTGTGAGTGATAATCAATATACTTAGTCATTCTGATTGTAATTAACAAAGCACTGCAGATACTGTTTTAATATACTTATTAGATATTCTGTCTGATCATCTATCTATTGATGAAAAGCTGTGCTTAGATCTCATGAGATCTTTAGTATAGTTATCAGATCAAATCAGAACTCTTCTATGAAGATTGATTCTCTGTCTGAGATAATATTCACAGACAATTCATACAATCAGATTATATCACAGATAAAGATATGAGTCAAATTCTTTGACTTCAAGTTCTTGTAGATGAGTATAAAGTATGTTATCTTGATAAAGTAATTCACTATCATCAGCACACTGTTAAAGCAGGTATTATATATGTTCTTGCTTTCAGAGAGACTTATAAGAACATTCATTTCTAGCTGTTCTCAAGATTCTTATAGAATGAGTAGAGGAGTAAGTTCTTTATATAATCTGAATCACACTATTCATGAACTCTAATAAATAGTATAAGAATTCACTATCTTCTTTACAAGTTCTCATATCTTCAGTCAGAAGTATTTTCTTATGAGTAACTCATGAGTTCTAGTATCTGTAAAATAACTTACTAGAGAAGAGTCATGATATCTTTTGATAAGTTCTATACATAGAAACTTATTTACAGATATATAAATTCAGTTCTCTCTTTATAAGAGATGATTTAAGTCTCTTTAATTCTTTATTTCTGCAGAATTGATCTCTGCTGTGAGTAGTTTCTGAATATACTGAGTATATTCATTCTTCAGTTACAGTTCAGACAATCTGAATAGAAGATCTTATAAAGACTTATACTCTGTTTTCTCTTGCATCAGGTCTTTCATAGCACTTCTCAAAGCCTGTAAATTCTTCAGATTATAGATATTCTCTTCAAGAATTCTTACAGAGATTCTCAGAGTGTTGACTCTCAGTGTTATAGAGAGTAGTTATACAGGCTTCTTTTCTCTCTTCTTTCTCTTCTCTTACAGAGAATTGAGAGACTCTTCAGTTAATCTCTTCACAACACTCAGTCTGAGTATTCTGTAAAGCTTTTCTGTCTTCTCTAGTCTCTCTGTATCTGTTGCTCTGATCTTCTTAACATAGTCTGATCTGTGAGAGAGTCTGTCTGCTGAGTTCTTAGTTCTCTTGATATATTCTATCTTGAATCAGAACTCACTCAGTCTCTGAGCCTAGTAAATCTACTACTGTGAGAGTTTCTTGATTAAAGTAAACTATTATAAGCTGTTATAATCAGTTCTAACAGTAATCACTGTTATAAGGTTCTCAAAGTAGTGATATCAGTGATGAAAGAATTTCACTACTGTAAGAAGCTTCTAATTATGAATGTCATAGTTGATCTTCACAGATTGTATCTTTTATAAGAAAAAGATCACTGAAATCCAGTTCTCATTTAACTGTAGTTGCAAGACTATTTCTGAAATTATAAAGAAGAAGATATCTGTCTTCAATCTGATTAAGAGTAAGAAATTAAAGTGAAATAGTATTACTGTATTTATAAATATCTGTTTCAATCTTATAAAGACTCTATAAGCTTCTGAGATAAGAAAGTTCTTACAGTTCTTTCTTCTTAATAATCTTTTCATTCTTTATTCATAGAATGACTTCTTTTTATTTTCATTCTTCAGCATGTCTATAAGAGTCAAGAAGATTCTTATAAATATAAAGATAAACTGTCTATAGAAATTTACAAAGCTCAGAAAGATCTGAATCTTATAAATACTAGTTAGCTTCAGCTATGATAGAATAGTCTCAATCTATGAAGATTTCATCTGAATACTATCTGCAGTGATTACATATTCTAGAAAATTAATTCAGTAGACACTGAAGTTGCACTTTATAAGCTTAATATACAGTTCTGTCTTATCTAAGATCTTTAATACACTTCACACATGCTCAGTGTGTTCTTTCTTCTTTGTGAAGTACACTATCACATTATTCAGATATATTATCATGAAGATATTCAGATATATATAAAGTATTTTATTAATGAAAGACTGAAATGCTGCAGAGATATTAGTCAGATTAAAAGACATTACTAGATATTCAAACAATCTCAGTGCAGTTCTAAAGACAGTCTTTTATTCATCTTCTAACTGTATTCACAGTCATGTATATACATTAATTATATTCAGTTGTGTGAATATGACAGCTCTTATAAGACAGTTGATCACATTCTCAATCAGAGATAGAAAGTAGCAGCTTTTTATTATCTTGAAGTTCAGATTATGATAGTCTACATATAATCTGAGATCTTTATTCTTCTTCTTCATAAATATCACAGAGGCTTCTGTGAAGATCTGTGAAGATTAGATGAAGTCATTCTTCAGATTCTTCTTTACATAGGTCTATAAGACCTCTGTTTTATAATGAGAGAGCTTATAGATTGATTCTCAGAAGAGTTTCTACTCTTCTATTAAATCTATTATCAGATTCTTCTTATAGTGAGAAGAAAGCTCAGCTGTCTTTACTGAGTTAAACATCTCTGCAAGATCTCAGTATTTCTCTGATATCTGAAGCTCAGTTTTCATGATTATGAGATTCTCAGACACTTATAAAGTTATTATATAGATATGCTTATCTTCTCTAATTAACTCTGTAGCATCAACTGATTCTATCTTTATAAGTGAATCTGTCAACACTGATCAGAAGTATAAACCTGACTTATAGACAGCTATGTATGAATTATGTCTTTGAAGTCATGCAAATCTCAAGTATATGTTATCTATGATATCTGCAATAATCACAGTTTCTGTAAATCTTCTTCAGATTTCAGAGAGATCTTGCAATTCAAAGATGACTCTTATGAGTTTCTCAGTTCTCAGGTCTGAGTTCTCACACCCTGCTTATTATAAGAGCAGATTCTCAGTTTTCATCTTTTATCTCATTTACTCTGTGAGCTTTAAAGACACTACAGTGACCTGAGATTCTGAGTTCATTAATACTTCTCATACTTGTAAGACAGTAGTATCACAGCACAGTCTCTCTCTATGAGTAAGTATTTTTATTGAGAAAGTAACAGATTCAGGTGTCAGCTTCAAGACTCTTAAGAAGACTGTTACTAACTCTGTTCATGACTTCTCAAATTTCTATTTTGATTTATTCAGACAGTTTGCACAGAGATATTCTGATTTACAATAGATAAAGCAGAGTCTCTTTTTCTTGATCTCTCTGTTATACACTCTGTTCACAGAAGCTTGTAAAGCTCTCTCTCTCTGCTTAGTAGTCAGATATAAATCTCTCTGTGTCTTATCATCTTTTTCTAATAAATCTGTTCTCTGTTATTCTGAGTCTTGTGAGACTAGTTGATGATCTGCTCTTCATAGATCTGTGACTCTCACAGTGATCTGTAAGTAGTGAATAAGAGTCATCAGTTTCTTCAGAGTCAAGAACTTAGAGTCTTACTCAATGAGCTTGTTCTGCATGTCTTTATTCAGCTTTTTTATAAATATTATTATTGAGATCTTGTTTCAGAGCTCTATTTTCACAGATCTTAATTCATATCATAATTTTATGAAGTACTGTAAGTAGTCTTCATCAGATTTCTTATCTCTTTTTCTAATATTAATAATTATAGCTCAGATGTTCTCTGTTCAGCTCATGAAGTCTCTTAACTTGTTCTGAAGATAGGTCTTAAGAATAGATCAGTGAAGTCTCTCATAATTATTTTCTAGATAATTCAGTCAGTTCTTGACTTCAGTGTAATAGAGATCTGTCATTGTATAGATAACAGCTTTTTCATCTTTTATGTTATATAGCTGGGCTTATGAGTCAATTTTAAATACAAACTTACAAAAGCTTTTATAGATTGTGATTCAATAAGTGGCCTTAAGTAGTTATAACTTAAGGAAGTTTCTTTTCAGTTCACAGGTGTCTCTGAAGATTATGTCTAGAGACTCAGTTTAAGAGTATTTACAGACAGTAAGCATTTCTGTAAGAATAAGTGCTCGCAGGTGATTATTCGGGTGTTTGCAGCTTGGCGTGATATGTACTGTTAACTACTAGAAGTGTTCACAGTAGAAAGATAAATGTAGAGGTCAAATGTATAATAGCATTCAAGCTGAGTTATGAATAGTATTCGTGAACTCCAGTCTATATAGTTGTATGTAGTCAAGAGCCGCTAGCTCTATTGATTATGTGAGAGATAGGAATAGGGATAAAGAATCTGTGAGAAGCAGGATTTCTTACATACTTCTCCCTCTCTAAGACTTTGTCCGTGAAGCCTTTCACTGAGTGACTTCATAGTCAGCTCAGCACTGCAGTAATACTCACTAAAAACCCTTCACATCTATAAAAAACCTCAGTGAGGAAAAATCTCTTATTATTATAAAGAGAAAAGAGTCTGTCACTCAGTTCCTTGTTCTGTAAGGTTCTTTGTAGTCTACAGATTCTTCTCTGACTATCACACAGATTCATCTCATATCTTTCATACAGAAGAGTTTCAGTTAACTCTCAATCATTTTCATGAGATTCTTGTGTGATCATCACATAGATTCATCTCACAGATGAATCACTCTCTGTGAGATTACTCTCATCAAAGAGAAACATTTATGAGTTAATCTTTCATTCATTCTCACAAATCATTGCTCTTTGACACTGTAGAATTATAAGGAATTTTCTATTCTTTCATCAACTCTGTAGAATTGTAGAATCAAGATATCTGCAGTCTGCAATCACTCTTTGTAGTCATATAGAAAGATTCAGATCTGTGATTCACAATCACTCTTATTTACTAGAGTGATCTGACTGTTCTGCAGAATCACTCACAGTGTAAACAAACCTCTCTAGAGTAGTATAAATATCCCAGATCTGTTCATGAAATCTCATCTTCTTTTCTCTTTTTCTATAACAGCTCTCATTCTCATAAACTGTGAGTATTTTCATTCATTCATGAAGTGTTTTCACTCAGATAACAGAGAGAGAGTATTTCTAACAGTGTTCATGTATTGATTCAAGAACTTCTCAAGAATAAAAATTTTTTCAATTTCAATCTCTTCATAAACAATGTCTGGTCACTGCTGAGCTTCTCATGAGTGTTCTCATGACTTCTCTGATTACTTTTTGCCAGCTGATGAAGCAGGGACACTGTCACTCACAATCACATCTTCATCTCCCTCAGCCCTGCCACTGCACCTGATCTTCAGGTCAGCGGCCAACCCCCTGCCTTTCCCAGGCCAGTTCCTGGCTTCAAGCAGTGCAGTTCTCTTCTTTGCTGTAAGTCTTCTTACAAGTAATTCCTTACAGATTCTAGCTGACAGTTCTTGTGAAGCTTCTGGTGTTACCAGTGTCTTCTGTGATCTCACAGGCCTATGACCATTCCTTCTCTGCCCACACAATCTCTGACCAGGCATATGTGAATATGTCTAGATTCCCTACCAATGGTCCTCACACTGCGGTGCATTTCTGCAATCTCATTGTCAATGAGAGATGAGTTTCCAGGTACCTGCAAAATCTGAGTAATCAAGGCAATGCAAATGTCATGAATTCATGACAGAAGTTGATCTGAACAGATGAGCCTTCTCTCTGCATTCTCATTGTTTCTGAGCTGAATACTTCAGCATAACTGAGAGAGTGAACACAGCTTTGCAAGGGATATCTGGTCACACATGCAGATAATCAGTCTTCAAGGCTCTGCTGCAACTGTGCATGCTCTGATATTCAGCTTCTCTGAAATCTGTGCATTTCTGATGATCTTTATATCAAATGTAATAATTATCTATATCACAGATATGATACTCTCTGCTTCTTTGAAGAGAGAAATTGATAGTTATGAGAGAATTGAGTATCACAGATATTGATAATGTGAGTGTGAATTTTCTTTATTTTTTCTTTATTAATCTCTAAATTGCATTCACAGCCCTGTTTATTTTCTTATTTTTTAGCTTTAATAAGAACATGTTTTCTTCTTTTCTTGTATACACTGCAGACTGTTCATTTCAGTAGAAACTCATTATCTTATAGACTAAAGTTCACAAATGACAGTGTTAATATCTTTATCATAATCAGATTCTTAGTGAAGACTGCATTATTCTGACTTATCAGAATTCACAGTATGAAAGTCATGTCTCAGCTTCTGCAGATATCTTATCTGCTCAGATGATTCTCAAGTGAACTCATTCATCTTATCAGAATACTCTTGTCACTGAACCTTGAATCAGAGCTTACAATCTCACTTCTCTGAGTTAATAATCTCTTTAATCTAATATTCTCTTTCACTCTCTAGTACTTCATGAACAGAGTGATGAGTCACAGGATTCTCTTCTAAGAATTTCTTATATTCACAGAGTAAAGAGACATGAAAAACATTATATATCTGTAACTCAGATAACAGTTCTAATCTATAGAACTGTGAACTAACTTTCTTCATAATCTTATAAGACTCTGTTCACAAGAGATTCAGCTTCTTACTAAATCTTCATATAATGATATTTTCTAGACTCAGCTAGACTCTATCATCTTTCTTAAAACTCTTTGCAATATGCTTGAAGTCATAGTATCTCTTCTGATACTCTTGAGCCTTTCTCAAGAATTCACAGACTTTCTCTCAAATCTTCTGAATTCTCTCAGCTCATTCACAGGCATCATCATACTCTATAGTATACTCTCACAGGTTCATCAAGATCATCTGCAGATGAGTCTCAGTAAGCATCTCAAAGAGGGTTTTACCTGTGCTGACATGTTTTGAGTTATTGTACACAAACTCTGTCAGTGATAATCAATATACTCAGTTATTCTGATTGTAATTAACAAAGCACTGCAGATACTGTTTCAATATACTTATCAGGTATTCTGTCTGATCATCTATCTGTTAATGAAAAGTCATGCTTAGATCTCATGAGATCTTCAGTATAGTTATCAGATCAGATCAGAACTCTTCTGCAAAGATTAATTCTCTATCTGAGATAATGTTTATAGACAATTCATGCAATCAAATCACATCACAGACAAAGATGTGAGTCAAATCCTTTAACTTCAAGTTCTTACAGATGAATATAAAGTATGTCATCTTAGTAAAGTAATTCACTATCACCAGCACACTGTCAAAGCAGGCATTATATATGTTCTTGCTTTCAGAGAGGTTCACAAGAGCATTCATTTCTAGCTGTTCTCAAGGTTTCTGCAGAATGAATAGAGAAGTAAGTTCTTCATATAATCTGAACTGCATTATCTATGAACTCTGATAAACAGCACAAGAATTCACTATCTTCTTCACAAGTTCTCACACCTTCAGTCAGAAGTATTTTCTTATAAACAACTCATGAGTTCTAGTGTCTGTAAAATAACTTACTAGAGAAGAGTCATGATATCTTTTAATAAGTTCTACATATAGAAACTCATTCACAGGCACATAAATTCAGCTCTCTCTTTGCAAGAGATTATTTAAGTCTCTTCAATTCTTTATTTCTGCAGAGTTAATCTCTGCTGTAAGCAGTTTCTGAATATATTGAGTATATTCATTCTTCAGTTGCAGTTCAGACAATCTGAATAGAAGATCTTGCAAAGACTTATACTCTGTTTTTCCTTACATCAGGTCTTCTGTGATGCTTCTCAAAGCCTGCAAATTCTTCAGATTATAGATACTCTCTTCAAGGATTCTCACAGAGATTCTCAGAGTGTTGACTCTCAGTGTTATAGAGAGTAGTTGTACAGACTTCTTCTCTTTCTTCTTCTTCTTCTCTTATAGAGAATTGAGAGACTCTTCAGTCAATCTCTTTATAACACTCAGTTCAAGCTTCTTATGAAGCTTTTCTGTCTTCTCTAGTCTCTCTGTATCTGTTGTCCTGGTCTTCTTAACATAGTCTGATCTGTAAGAGAGTCTGTTCACTGAGTTCTTAGTTTCCTTGATATATTCTATCTTGAATCAGAACTCACTCAGTCTCTGAGCTCAGTGAATCTGCTGCTGTGAGAGTTTCTTGATTAAAGCAAACTGTTATAAGCTATTATGATCAGTTCTAACAGTAATCACTGTTACAAGGCTCTTAAAGTAGTGATATCAGTGATGAAAGAATTTCACTATTATAAGAAGCTTCTGATCATGAATGTCATAGTTGATCTTCACAGGTTGCATCTTTCATGAGAAAAAGATCACTGAAACTCAGTTCTTATTTAGCTGTAGTTACAAGACTATTTCTGAAATCATAAAGAAGAAGACATCTGTCTTCAATCTGATTAAGAGTAAGAGATCAAAGTGAAATAGTATCACTGCATCTGTGAATATCTATTTCAATCTTGCAAAGACCTCATAAGCTTCTGAAATAAGAAAGTTCTTACAGTTCTCTCTTCTCAACAATCTTTTCATTCTCTGTTCATAGAATGACTTCTTCTTATTTTCACTCTTCAGTATGTCTGTAAGAGTCAAGAAGATTCTCATAAATGCAAAGATAAATCATCTATAGAAATTCACAAAGCTCAGAAAGATCTGAATCTCATGAATACTAGTTAGCTCTGATTATGATAGAATAGTCTCAACTCATGAAGGTTTCATCTGAATATTATTCACAGTGATTATATATTCTAGAAAATTAATTCAGCAGATACTGAAGTTGTACTTCATAAGCTTAATATACAGTTCTGTCTTATCTAAGATCTTCAACACACTTTACACATGCTCAGTGTGTTCTTTCTTCTTTGCAGAGTATACTATCACATCATTCAGATATATTATTATGAAGACATTCAGATATGCATGAAGTGTTTTATTAATGAAAGACTGAAATGCTGCAGAGATATTAGTCAGATCAAAAGACATCACTAGATATTCAAACAGTCTCAGTGCAGTTCTAAAGACAGTCTTTCATTCATTCTCAGATCATATTCACAGCTGTGTATATACATTGATCACATTCAGTTGTGTGAATATAACAGCTTCTGTGAGATGATTAATCACATTCTCAATCAGAGACAGAAAGTAGCAGCTCTTTATTATCTTAGAGTTCAGGTCACAGTAGTCTATACACAATCTGAGATCTTTATTCTTCTTCTTTATGAACATCACAGAGGCTTCTACAGAGGCCTGTGAAGATTGAATAAAGTCATTCTTCAGATTCTTCTTTACATAGGTCTGCAAGACCTCTGTCTCATGATGAGAGAGTTTATAGATTGATTCTCAGAAGGGTTTCTGTTCTTCTATCAAATCTATTGCCAGATTCTTCTTATAATGAGAAGAAAGCTCAGCTGCCTTAGCTGGGCTGAACATCTCTGTGAGATCTTGATATTTCTCTGATATCTGAAGCTCAGTTTTCATGACTGTGAGATTCTCAGACACTTACAATGTCATCACATAGATAAGCTTGTCTTCTCTAATCAACTCTGCAGCATCAACTGCTTCTACCTTCATAAGTAAGTCTGTCAACACTGATTGAAAGTATAAACCTGACTCATAGACAGCTATGTGTGAATTGTGTCTTTGAAGTTATACAAGTCTCAAATACATGTCATCTGTAATATCTGTGATAATCACAGTTTTCACAAATCTTCTCCAGATTTCAGAGAGATCTTGCAATTCAAAGATAACTCTTGCAAGTTTCTCAGCTCTCAGATCTGAGTTCTCATACCCTGCTTGTTGCAAGAGCAGATTCTCAGTCTTCATCTTTCAGCTCATTCACTTCATGAGCTTTAGAAACATCACAGTAGCCTGAGATTCTAAGTTCATCAATACTTCTCATACTTGCAGAGCAGCAGTATCACAGCACAGTCTCTCTCTATAAGCAAGTATTTTCATTGAGAGAGTAACAGATTCAGGTGTCAGCTTCAAGACTCTTAAGAAGGCTGTTGCTGACTCTGTCTGTAACTCTCTAAATTTCTATTTTGATTTGTCTGGACAGTTTGTGTGAAGATGTTCTGATTTAGAACAGATAAAGCAGAGTTTCTTTTTCTTAGTCTCTCTGTTATACACTCTGTTCATGAGAGCTTATAAAGCTCTCTCTTTCTGCTCAGCAGTCAGATGTGAATCTCTCTGTGTCTTGTCATCTTTTTCTGACAAATCTGTTCTCTGTTGTTCTGGCCCTTGCAGGGCCAGTTGATGATCTGCTCTTTACAGGTCTGTGACTCTCACAGTGATCTGCAAGTGATGAATGAGAGTCATCAGTTTCTTCAGAGTCAAGAACTTAGAGCCTTGCTCAATGAGCTTGTTCTGCATGTCTTTATTCAGTCTCTTTATGAATATCATCATTCAGGTCTTGTTTCAGAGCTCTGTTTCCACAGGTCTCAATTCACATCACAATTTTATAAAGCACTGTGAGTAGTCTTCATCAGATTTCTCATCTCTTTTTCTAATATTAATGATCACAGCTCAGATGTTCTCTGTCCAGCTCACAGAGTCTCTCAACTTATTCTCTAGATAGGTCTTGAGAACAGATTATCAGAATCTCTCATGATCATTCTCTAGATGATTCAGCCAGTCCTTGACTTCAGTGTAATAGAGGCCTGTCATCACATAGGTGACAGCTTCTTCATCTTTCATATCACACAGTCAGGCTTGCAAGTCAATTTCAAATGCAAACTCACAAAAGCTTTTATAGATTGTGATTCAATAGATGGCCTTAAGTGGTCATGACTTGAGAAAGTTTCTTTTCAGTTCACAGGTGTCTCTGAAGATCATGTCTAGAGACTCAGTTCAAGAGTGTTTGCAGGCAGTAAGCATTCCTTGTAGAAAAATAGCTTGATCTCATGAGAGATGCTCAAGAATGTTCTTCACTGAGATTGATTTGTTCATGGGTTTGAAGGGTTCCTCTGTCACAGATGCAGAGAATGGTGTCCCGCGAGTGATTGATAAGTCCTCTGGGACTTCTTCCACAGAGGTTATTCATGATTCAGGTGGCTGCTCCTGAGTGCCTGCAGTAGGGTTTGCAGGGGTTGAAGTATGCAAGTTTCTAGTTCTTTCAGTCATAACAGGTGGTTGCTGACTGACTGAGCTTGAAATGTAAGAATAAGTGCTCACAGGCAATTATTTGAGTGTTTGCAGCTTGGTGTGATATGTACTGTTAACTACTAGAAGTGTTCACAGTAGAAAGATAAATGTAGGAATCAAATGTATAATAGTATTCAAGCTGAGTTGTGAATAGTATTCATGAACTCCAGTCTATATAGTTGTGTGTAGCCAAGGGCCGCTAGCCCTATTGATTATGTGAGAGATAGGAATAGGGGTAAAGGATCCGCGAGGAGCGGGATTTCTTACAATTTCTTATAGAAAAATAGCTTGATTCTGCAGAAGATGCTCAAGAATGTTCTTCACTGAGATTGATTTATTTATGAGTTTGAAGAGTTTCTCTGTCACAGATGCAGAGAATGATATTCTGTGAGTAATTGATAAGTTCTCTGAGACTTCTTTCATGAGAGCTATTCATGATTTGAGTGGCTGTTTCTGAGTGTCTGCAGTAGAGTTCACAGAGATTGAAGCATGCAAGTTTCTAGTTCTTTCAGTTATAACAGATGATTGCTGACTGACTGAGCTTGAAATGTAAGAATAAGTGCTCACAGGCAATTATTCAGATGTTTACAGCTTGATGTGATATATACTGTTAACTACTAGAAGTATTCACAGTAGAAAGATAAAATATAGAGATTAAATGTATAATAGCATTCAAGCTGAGTTATGAATAGTATTCATGAACTCCAGTCTATATAGTTATATGTAGCCAAGAGCCGCTAGCCCTATTGATTACATGAGAGATAGGAATAGGGGTAAAGGATCCGCGAGGAGCGGGATTTCTTACAAAAAGTGATGAGCTGTGTGAAACTGTAACAGAGTCTTAACATGACTGAGAATATAATAATACTCTTCTCTTTAAGAACATAGTTCTGATATTCTTAAGATTATCAGATTAGAAGTTATTTTTATTATATAGTAATAGTTATCAACTGATTTGACAGTATATATACTGTATATAATACAAAGAAATAGATGAGTTGTTCTACTAACTGTATAGATCTTCTTTTTCTCATCTCTGTTTAAATCAACTGTGTAATAAGTGAATTTCTTATATATTAATTGAAATGTGAAAAACATAGTTAATAAATAACTTACAGATCTTTTAACATATTTCATTCTGTATATAAAACTCTCTGTAAAAGTGATGTATTTTAGAGACAAAGCTAACAGTAGTAATAGTATTTTTCAAAAAGATTTCTCTTTCTCTGTGACACATTTTTCTCCCTTCTCTTCATCTGTAATAGTGAGTGTATAGAAGCATCATTCTCAGAAGATAATAAAAGACATATTCTGATATTTTCTAGTAAATAATAAACATCTTCATAATGCAGCTACAGCTTTCATAATTATCAAGAAAGTCAGATTGAAGATGAAGATAATAGCATCAATGAGCTGTAGAAGTATTACTCTTATTATCATATCTTCTTCTTCTTCTACATCTCTTACAGCTGTGGCAGTAGTAGCTGTATCTTGCAGTGAGATGTCATCTCTTCTGCTAATTAATTTATCTGTATTCAGTTCTTTCTGTACTCTCTTCATCATTATTACAATGCTGCCTTCTCTCTTAATCAACACAGTGATATATGACTCTGTGTAATTATTCAGAGAGAATCTCAGAAACAGCTTGATTCTGAAAACAGTGACTCTGAGAAGTTTAATTTATAGTTTCTCTCTCATAGCATATCTGAGCTCTGCTCAGAATACTGCTAAGTTAAGTCTGCAGAGTTCTATAGTTTCTTTATCTTCTCTCTGTGAGAAGGCTCTGATACAGTCTCTGATTTAGACTAGTCAGCGGGATCATGAATTTCACATTTGATCTCATTTGATCTGATCTTATACATTTCTTGACATGAGTCTCATCAGAACCAAGCATTAAAAAAATCTGAAAATGAACCATTTCTGAGAGAAATGATATGAAAAATAACCAGATTTAATTCAAGAACAGTGAAATAAGAGTAATTTCTCAGAATAAACTGTGAAAGATAATTATTCTTTCAAAATCAAAATGAGACTGAGACTGAAGATTAAAATCAGTCTTATTCAGTTCATTCAGTGATTGCTTATATAATCAGAATTTGATAACAATTATTGATAATGCTCATGAAACAACTAAATACATTCTTGTATAAGTTTATTCTTCACTTTCTCATGAAAACTACACTTCTCTGATATACTGTGATCAGAGGTATTAAACTGTCTGATAATTTCATGTTTTATAATCATGAGTTTCTTGATTGTTTCTTCTTGTAATTGTCTCTGATAATAGTGATAAATATCTCAACTTGAGTTGAACTTTCACTTCATTTTTACCCCTGTCAATGAAATTGTCAGAATATCATATATCATCAGTGCAACAGTTGAATATGTACTTCTAATAATTTTTCATAACTCTAGAATTAATTTAACATGTAAATTCATCAGATTATCTTGAAAATAGTAATCAAATTTAGTTTTATAAGTATGTAGTTTTGCCTGATTTTCAGTTGTAATCAATGTATACAAGTTCTGTTTCAAAGTTAGTATTATAGTTCTATATAATATAAAGTATTATCAAAGATTGTTACTTACTAGAAAATTGTATTTCATCATCTTCATATCTTAAACATCTGCTCATTTAAATCTCTGATAGTTAGCATTGTAGTAGTCTCAGATTAATTTAACATATAAGTTTTATTTCTTCTCTATTCAATCTTGAGAAGTGTAGATATTAACTTGATAAGAGAGATCTAGTAAAGCTTCTACAGTATAGTACTCTGTAAAAGATTGTTCAGTTTTACTGTAGTAATATATCAGTTTATTTCTTACAGTAATAATAGCCTGCACTATAGCATTATTTCAGACTGAATTTCTTTTTAAGTGATTCAACTGCTTCTCAAGATAAGTAACTAAACTGTTATACACTTATCAGACTGACTGCAGCATTGATGTATAAGTGATTGAGACTGTCTTTATTATCTTATAAAACTGAAACAGTAAATCAATCACATATTTCAACTGAGTTCACTTCATATCAGAAAGTTTTAATATCTGAATCTTTTCTCAATCAGAGTATTATATTTAATAATCAATTATCTGATGTAATTGAAGAGTCTGAACAGTTATATTATATATTAAACTTTATTATATTCTAATATTCTGTATCATATTCAGTGATGTAACTGATTTGTTTATTTATTAAATATCATGAAATCATTATTATTATTTAGAGAAGATTCAAATCACATTAGCAATGTTTTAAATCTGTAATATTTAAATTATTAGTCAATCTATTCAAAATTAACAGCAGTATTATTAAAAAGTGTTATCAAAAAGCAATATTAAAAAGTGTTAATAAAAAACATTATCTTTTGTAAAGTAAATGTAAAAGTTACTTAAGTAATCACTTTCATCTCATTCTTATCTCAAGAATCAGTCATCTCATTATTTATTATCTTGATGTTAAGATTCTTTATCAGTGTTTGTATTATAAGTTGAATCACATAAGTAATGCAGAGAATATGATCTTGTTTATTATTTCAGAAATGCAAAGTCAATTTTTACTTCAAGCTCTTCATTATAGTGTAGTTATTCACAGTATTATCAGTTATAATTATAAGATGACTGAGAATAATATCTTAATAGTTATTTTTAATCACTGTTATTAATATCTCTGTTATATAATTCTCAGTATAACTACTGATCAATGATTTAAATTCAATTAATGTCTCTTAATAAGTTCAGTTCTCATCAATGTAGTAACATATAACTCTCATAAATGTAAGATTGTTTGTACTAGTTCATGTATTCACTGTGAGAGACACTCTTTGATAATTCTTCAACTCTAATTCTAGATGTTGTATATTAGCTTTGAGATGTATCTTGAGATTGAACTGAAGATATGATTAATATAAAATATGAAGATTTAAATTAAGCATTTAAAGAAGTGTTCAGAATTCAGAGTTTTTAATTAATTGAAGAGAAAGATTCAGAGATATATATATACAAAGTAATTATTTACAGAAGTTATCAGATGAGAGTTGTGAAATTAGAGTACTAATATATGATTATTTTTACATGATTTTCTTCAAATTAGAAAGATAGTGTTATCAAAAATTGTTATCTGATAGACTAACTTATCAGCTCAGTAGTAATTTTCTAATTATTTTTCTTTTATTTTTTATATTCTGATAACTTTAGATATTGAGAAATTTTATCAGAGCTATAACTAGTTTATAATGAATGATTCTGAATAAAGTTACAGTGATTACAGTGAAGAGATGACTCTTCAGTAATCTGTAATACAATCTATTAATAATTATTTCATAGTTCATCTTAATATTTGTATTAAGTTTTTCATAACTTTTATAACCTGAAATCAG
Organism: Blastomyces gilchristii SLH14081; assembly: GCF_000003855.2. Lineage (NCBI taxonomy): Eukaryota > Fungi > Ascomycota > Eurotiomycetes > Onygenales > Ajellomycetaceae > Blastomyces > Blastomyces gilchristii. The sequence continues at coordinate 3,351,118 of NW_003101677.1, read as the reverse complement.
ATGTGAAGAATGAAGTGATTATTTATCATAATTAAAAGAGAGCATTCTGTATTGAATTGTAAATAATATAGACTTTATAATTCACAGTGATTTCTTGAAGAGTTTATGAATCTCTAATAGAAGTAAAAAAAGTGAAAGAAGTGAATTCAGAAGACATAATAAAGATTTAAAAAAAATAATAATTTATTTTTAATAAAGATAATAACTGATCACTGATATATATAAGAAAAATTATTATAAGAGAAAATAGTCTTCTGTCTTAGCTTAGTTATAATTTTAGTACTAACTCAGATTGAATATTATCAATGTATAAAAGTAAATAAATAATCTTGATTAATCTCTGTCATATTTCTTGAAATATATTAATATTATGAAAGAGAGTGTTATCAAATTGCATTATCAGATGATATCATTAAAAATATATTAATATTGTGAATATCAATGTTGAAAAAATGTTGATCTTATACATTATAGTGATTTGTGAAGCATAATAGTTAAATATATATATATATATATATTATTCCTGACTTGATTACAACTTGTACAATAATTTTTGAAAACTCAAAATTAATTTCAATTATTAATAATTATGAACTTACAACTAACTAATATAAAAAGAAAAAAACTTTTTCTACTTATTATCTTTCTTCTCTTTCTCATTCTTCTTATCATTCTTTATAATTTACTTCTCATTCTTCTTCTTCTTCTTCTTCTTCTCATCTGAGATGATAATTAGACAAACTGTGTGACCGTGTCTGAGATCAGAATCAGATTTTTTGATAGTCTCATTATCAATTCAACTGATCTCATTACACGGTTTTAACATTAGATAGTAGTCTCATACTATCTCAGTGAAACTTACTGTCTACTCTTGTCACATTTTTCAAATAAGAGCATGATTTTCACTTCTCAATTTAAATTATTTTTATTGCTTTAAATGACTTTAAATCTCATTTGAGCATTATCAAAAAGCATTACTTTTTAAAAAAATTAAAAATAGTCTAAAAAAAACCTTAAAATGTTTAAAAATAGTAACTTTATATCAAGAATGAAACTAAATAAGAGTAAATGAAACCACTTTCTCATTTTTTTCAAGTCATGGTTTCATTTTAAGAGCTTATATATAGTCACTTTGCATGTTTTTTTAATAACTAGTCACAGCAGAATTCACATCAAGAAATGTATGAGATCAGATCAAATGAGACCAAATGTAAAATTCATAATCTCAGCGGTTAGTCTAGTGATAATCATCTCAAAATCTCTCTTCACTGCCTTCTCAGAGAAGGGTTCTCACTGCTCTCTCTTAGCCAGATCAATCTGCATCTTAAAATCCTGCATTTCCTGGTTTGCTGCCTCGGGTTTCACCTCAGCAGTAAGCAGATTGACATGCTCAGAGAGCAGAACTGCCTTGTCAATGTTCTGAATCATGAAGTGCATTTGAGACCTGAACAAGGCCTCAATTCTCTTCTTCTCTGTCAGCTTCTACTAATCAATTAGAGAATAGAAGTATTATTAAAAATTATTATCTCTTAATAAATAAAAAACTTATCAGTTTTGACTTCTTTATCTTCTACTTTAACATCTTCTCAATTTTCTTCTACTACTGCTTATTTACAGTAATACTCTTCTTCTCTCTTTCTCTCTTCATCTTAGTCTTAAATTATTCTCAGAACTTCTTCTGATCTTACTACTACTGTATAAGACTCTTCACTGTTTTCTTCTTCAATCTCTTATAAGTGATACTATTTATATTATTTCTATACTTAGGTCAGTCTAAATCTATCAGAAGTATTACATAAAATTATTATCATTCTACTTTCTTACAGAGTCTTTTCAAGGCATTATAACATATCTTACAATCTGTCTTCTCTTACTTAAACATCTTCTTCTTCTCTCTCTTCAATCTGTGACAGTGCTCACACACCTTGATGATTCACAGAATCACAGAATATTTAAAGAGAGATAATATAATTAATTTCAGTAAGTGTTGAAGAGAGATAAAGGCAGAAGAGATAGTCAGAAATAATATAATAATGATAATAATAATGATAATAATAATAGTAATAATGATAATGTTAGTGATGATAATGATAATAATAATAATGATAATGATGATAATGATAATAATAATGAAAGAAAGAGTGTATTGAAATATATTACTGACTTATCAAATATAAAGAGACTTAAAGAAAATATTAACAGCTTTCAGAGATGTATAGAAACAGCTACAGTATTATATAGTAATATTATCTTCATTTAATACATGCACTGTTGATATTCTTTGTATACAGTTATTATATAATCTGTATCAGAAATACATGCAGAAAACAGATCTTTATTACTAGAGTAAATAATTACAGCAATTCTCTATTTTCATATTATAAAGATAAGTTATTCTCATTTCTTTCTTCTCTCTTTTCTCTTCTTCAATCAATCACTAATTTCAAGCTGATATGAAAACTATTAAAACACTCTTAGAAACTCTCAAATTAAAGAGTATAGACTAATCAAATTTTAAATACAGAAGAATTAAATTATATTTAATATTACTAATTATTCATTCTCTCTTAATAAAATAACAGTCACATCTTCTCTTTCTTCTCTTAAATAAAACATGGCCTGTGAAAAGTGAGTATTATGTCAGGTCATAATGATCAACACAGTTCCAGCACATCAGACTGTATATACACAGTGTGTGCTGAACTGAGAGACTGTGTGAGTTGCAAACTGACAGCAGCATCTCAGAGAGAGCTGTGTAGTGTGAGAAAGTCATAACTCTCAGTTATATATACAGAGAATAAATCATTGCAGTAAGTGTATATATATTGTATAAAAGTAACACTTTTTAATAACACTCAGTCTCTGATATTATGAAAATAGAGTCTCTTCATGAGATTTATTTTTATCAGAAGTCAGAGAATCTTATATTCTTCAAGATTATCTTCACATATCTTGTCTATGAAATTGATGAGAGAAATCATCAATTTCAGTATTCTATTCTTAATATTATTCAAGTAGCAGCAGAGTTTACTCTGATCACACTTTTTAAGTGTATATTTTCTAAATATTCACATTTATACAGATATATACTGATTATTTATTAGATAATATTAAGATAATAACTTATCACAGCTGTGTTACTCTCACTATAAGAGATATATAGTTAGTAATAAACATTGTAAAGACTCTGAGAAGTAAGTATTTTAAAAATACTGCAGCTCTGTGATCTTGATTTTTATTATTTTTATTTTTTATTTTTTTTTCTCTTTTTGTTTTTTTTTCTTTCTCTTTTTTTTTTTTATTATGATTTTTTTTGTTTTTGTTTTATTTTTTATTTTTTTATTTTTTTTTTATATTTTATATTTTTTTCATAATTAAAATTATATGAATTATAATCTGTATTTAGAAAAGTAATAATATTTGATAATACTCTCTGTTGAATTTTCAACAAATAAGCACTATATTATGATATTATATAAGTAAGAAGTGATTTCATAATCTCATTTAATGCTATTCTCAATAATGAGATCAGAATAAAAATGTAACTAAGAATTCAAACATACTCTTTATCTGAAACTAGATTTTTATTTGAAAAGTGAATCTGAGATCTTTAATATTTGAAATAATGTGATTTGAAATCAATGTAATGAATATAAATCATGATCAGAAGTAATGCTTTTAGACAATATAATAACTGTAAAGTTTGATTCTGGTCTCAGACACGGTTATATAGTCAGTCTAGTAAGTATCATATCAGATCATAATAATTAACACAGCCTCAGCATGCCAGGCTGCATACACGCAGTGTGTGCTGAACTGAGAGACTGTGTGAGTTGCAAATCAGTGACAGCATCTCAGAAAGAGCTGTGCAGCATGAAAAAGCTGTAACTCTTAATTATATATACAGAGAATGAATCATTACAGTAAGTATATATACATTGTATAAAAGTAATACTTTTTAATAATACTCAGTCTCTGATATTATGAAAATAGAGTCTCTCTGTGAGATCTGTTTTTATCAGAAGTCAGAGAATCTTATATTCTTTAAGACAATCTTCACATATCTTATCTATGAAATTAATGAAGAAAATTATTGATTTCAGCATTCTACTCTTAATATTATTCAAGTGACAGTAGAGTTCACTCTGATCACACTTTTTAAGTGTATATTTTCTAAATATTCATATTTATACAGATATATACTGATTATTTATTAGATAATATTAAGATAATAACTTATCACAGCTGTGTTACTCTCACTATAAGAAATACATAATTAATAATAAACATTGTAAAGACTCTGAGAAGTAAGTATTTTAAAAGTACTACAGCTCTGTAATGTTAATTTTTTATATTTTTATTTTTTATTTTTTTCTTTTTCTTTTCTTTTTTTTTTCTCTTTTTGTTTTTTTTTCTTTCTCTTTTTTTTTTTTATTATGATTTTTTTTGTTTTTGTTTTATTTTTTATTTTTTTATTTTTTTTTTATATTTTATATTTTTTTCATAATTAAAATTATATGAATTATAATCTGTATTTAGAAAAGTAATAATATTTGATAATACTCTCTGTTGAATTTTCAACAAATAAGCACTATATTATGATATTATATAAGTAAGAAGTGATTTCATAATCTCATTTAATGCTATCTCAATAATGAGATCAGAATAAAAATGTAACTAAGAATTCAAACATACTCTTTATCTGAAACTAGATTTTTATTTGAAAAGTGAATCTGAGATCTTTAATATTTGAAATAATGTGATTTGAAATCAATGTAATGAATATAAATCATGATCAGAAGTAATGCTTTTAGACAATATAATAACTGTAAAGTTTGATTCTGGTCTCAGACACGGTCACACGGTCAGTCTACTCTGATTAACACTGTCACTTGTCTACACTATACTAAGCAGCTGAAGAAAGAGAGAATTTTACATTTATCTCTTCTCTTACTTTCATTATTTTCATTACATCTGTAATAATAACTTCTATCTCTCTATAAGTATTATCTACTCTATATGAAGACATTATATCAGTTCTGATAAGAAGCTTAAATACTTAAGCAGTACAGAGTAAGAGTTTCAGAGCTTTAAGTATTGATAAATTTTATCAAGACTGAGAAGATCTCTCTTACTTCTCTGTAGAACAAGATAAAAGTATGAGTCTCTGAGATGAAAAAACACCTCAGAATGATCAGTCTTAAGAAGAAGAGATTAACTAACACTATTATTAAAAGTGCTACAGAGATTAATCACTGATTGAAGAGAATCTCACTTCAATTGAAACAGATAACTGAGATGCTTTGTAAATTAATAAGTTAATACTTTAAGTATCTCTTATACTCTTCTACAGCATGCTTCTCTATGATGCTGCAGCACTAACTTCTCAGCAGATAAAGATACTCATATCAGAGACTTTAACAGTGAAGAATGAGTTTGATGAGAGTGAGATTATTAATAAGTAGACTTTGATTCTCTTTTTTACTTTTTCTGTGAGCTGTGACTCTATTAAAATAGCAGTAGTTCATGAATTAATAATATTAATCTTATTAATTTCAAATATCTCTTTCTTTTCTTATTAACTGCTTCAGGAATTTTACACTTATGTAGTCTCATTACACTTCTAAAAACTCTTTGAGAGAAAATAAAAGAAGAGTGTTACAGAGTTTACAAGATATTAACTCATTATTATAAGATTATCTCTAAAAAACTCTTTGAAAAAAATGAGAAGTCTTAAGCAGTATTTCTTACTCAATATCTCTAATATGTAACAGAGTAGTCTTTACTAGTTATCTTATAGCTCACAATCTCTTTCTCAGTATTTTTCAAATATTTAAGTAATTCTTATGAATTCTCTGATAATAAATAATCTTCTTATTTAATGAGATATTGAAGCTTGCTGCAATATATTCACTTGTTCAATATTTTCTTTATAAGATATTCAGTATTACTCTTAATCTTAATATCATCTGATCAAGACAGCTCTGTCTCAGAGTGTTACTTATAGAGCTTTAAATAGAAAATATGAAAAATAGAATGAATTGATTTTAATTCTGAGAGTAATTTCAACTTATATATCTGTTTATTTATCACTCTGATTACTGAGAAAGATTCTAGTCACTACTCACTGAGCTTCTTACACAGTCTTATTATGTTGATATTGTTTACTGAAAGTAGTACTTAATTCTCTACCAAGAACTTTATTATTATTAATATTCTTCAATTATCAGCATTTCTTCTTCACAGTCAAAAATTTCAACTGAAATATTATAAAGAATGCCAACCGCTCCACCACGAACTCGCTCGATTTTTCGAAGAAGAACCCGCCGATAGATCCATCGAAAAGCCCTCGATCATACGAGCATTTTGACCCCATCGCCGACCGCATACCCCGTGTGGTGGTGGAGATATCCAGCCAAACGTGAACTAGATGTTGTTCAAAACTCCCGTGTGGGATTATCCCCCGTTCACCTCTACCACACCACAACCCCGGGCCAAATTGCCATACAAAGTGTAAGGTGAAGAGACCTAGCCATATGCACCAATCTTCTTGATTTTGGAAGATCCCTGATCTGTAATTGTGGAGATATCTGAGAAGTGATCTCCGCGAAAACCCTGTCCACCTTTGATGTTTCAAAACATCAACACCAAGTCCCACCCTCATACTGCCCTTTCCAATCTGGCCCATTCTCAGCAGAAAAATACAAAAAGATACCTCAGTGATAATATCAAGTACATAATCAATGAACACTTCTGAAGTGCCATCTCTGCAGTCTGTTGTCAGTGTATCTAGACTTCAACACCAAGTCTCACCCTTGTACTATTCCTCTTAATCTGGCCCATCTCTGACAGAACAATATAAAAAGATACCTTGGCAACAGCATTTGATACATAATCAGTGAATAATAAGTCAACAGCACATCAATAACTATAAAATCAGTATACTTCAAGATCTGACTGAGTCTTTGATCTCTGCACAGTGAGATATATTAAATCTAGTTTTAATATCTCAATATTTAATAGATTCTGTAAGAGATTGAGAACAGCAACACTAGATTTCTATTGAATTTGAGAATTAACTCTATATTGATATAATCATTGACAAAGTCTTCTATTTTGAGATATAAATAATCAGTTTCTCTACATCCTGCTGACAATATTTATATTATTATATAGAAACAGACTTATATTCTCTATAATATCAAGACTCTGAAGAGGAAAAGTCTTGATAAAGAGTATATAGTAGTGCATATCTTAGCAGTTTCTATCTCATTCTTCTGTAGCAGTTAATGCAAAAAAAAAAAAGATTTTAGAAATAATTTTTTACTTCTCTTAAAAAAGTAAGATGTTTTTCTCTGAGTTTTATATAATATTCTTACAAAGAATTAAAAACAGAGCTGTTTTCTGTTATAATTTCATATTCTTTTAAGTAAGAATTACTTTTTCAGTGACTGAAGAGCTTTCATTAATACTTAATTTCTTTTTACACTCTTTATTAACTGATTTGAGTTGCACACTTATTGTGTGAGAAGAATTGAATGATTTAGAATAAAATTGAATAGTTTTAATCAATTTCTCTGCAAAAAATTGATTTATTTTTTATCAGTTTTTCTCTCAAAAACTGTTATATTATCTGATTTATTATTAATTGATATTATACTCTTTCTCACTGTATCTCAAGAAAGAGATTGTAAAGATTTTATTAATTTATCTCAAAAATCAATTTTAGTTTATTAAATTCTCTTTAAAAATCTAATCTAGTTACTGAACTAGTGTGAAAAAAATCAGGTATTTTATACACAAAAGTCTTTTATTCTTCTTTTGAAATAGTCTGACCAACTTTTCAATTGATAACAGACTTAGAAATATCTCAATTGAAACAGTCTGATCAACTTTTCATTGAGTGAGAACAATGAGTTCAAAAATACACTCAGTTGATGTGAAAAAAGATGCTTTCTCAAATGCTATTTCTGAGATTGAAATTCTGAAGAGAAGAAAGAAAGAAGAAATAGAGAAATAACAAGTTCTTGAAATATAGAAACTTGAAAAAGCAAGTAAGATTCTTGAAAAGGAGTGTCTGAGTGAGATAAATGAAGAAGTTCTGTTAATTCTTCATACTCAGACTAGACAACTACAGAAGATGATCAAGTTCAAACTTGAAATCTCAAACACAGTTCAAAAAACATTGAAGATTTCTAGTACAATTACTGACTCTTTATCTTGCTCTTCTTCTTTTTTTTCTACTTCTTCTTCTTCTTTAAATTAGAAGAAAACATATACTCAAGCAGCTGAATCTGCTGTCTCTAAATCTGCTATCTCAAAACCTACTTAAAATTCTAAGAAAACTGAGAAGAATACTGCTCATGCCTCTATTCATAGAAAAGTGAAAAAGAAAATATAAAAAGAGAAAAACTTTCAAATCTTCAGAAATAAAAGACTTATTCTCAAAGTCTCATATCAGAATATTCTGTAAAGAAATAAGCTAAACTCAAATCTCATTTTCAGAATCAGAAATGAAATTAATCAGCAGTTCTTTTCTCAGTTGATGACTGATATGGAGTTCAAAACCAGTTATAGCTTCAATTGAGTCATCATTCTTTGAAACTCCATCATTCTGACTACATGCTGAATTCAGTGCT
>NW_003101677.1:3340438-3342185 GCF_000003855.2 Blastomyces gilchristii SLH14081 | reverse complement strand
GAAGTAAGAGTAGCAGATTTGAAAATGAGAGTTCATGAATACAAAGATTCAAGAATGGAATCTCAAAGCTCAAAACACAGTGTTCAAACTGTCAAAGATATGGACACTTTGCAATCTCATGTTTTAGAGACTCAAAATGTGCATTCTGTGTCAGAGATCACAAAACTAGGGGAGCATAAATGTGAAACCATGCTCAAAAAGAGATGAAATTTGTCAACATACTCTGCTTAAGTGCTCTAATTGCAAAAGAAAAACATGCATCTAGCTCAAAAGAATGTATGTTTGCTCTGAGAACTCAAAAGAACTGGAGAAAAGATGAAGCTCAAAGTCAATCTAGAACTGAAGAGAAGAGTCAAGCCAGTAGACTTACAACTGCAAGCTGAAAAAGAAGAAACTCTCAACTATCTAAGTCTTCAAACTCTAATTCTCCAGCTAAATGTAAACAGAATTTGAATCCTCAAACTCCTGTTAAGATTAGAGAATTGAGAAATGACTCTGATGATAAACTAGATATAATGCAAGCAGTTGAGATTTCTACTTTTTAGAACAGTTATAATCTACTATCTGATAATAGTGATTAGATTCTACTCTACTCTCTTTTAGTATGAATATACAACAAAAACAACAAAAAAAGTTTAAAAACTCTTTAAAAATCACATTTATTCAAAATAATGTGAATAGAAACTCAAATTGTATTTATTCTTGTCTTCAAATTGCATTTGAATAAAAAGTTGATTTTATACTGCTTCATGAGCCGAATTTTGATGCTGAGCAAAAATATGTCATTTCTCATTCAAGCTACTACTGCTTTTTACCTCAAAAGTCTGAGATAAAGTCAAGAGTAGTGATCTATGAAAGAAAGAGATCAAGATATCAATTTACTCTAAGATTTGATATCATGTCTGACTCTGATATTCTGATGAGTGATATTATAGATAAAGAAAATGAGTTTAATACTATACAGCTCATAAATATCTATAATGAAAAGTCATTGAAGAAAAATAGCAATATCTAAACAATTGATAGAGATTTTCTGAACATAACTTTATCAAGAAACTCTATAATTGCAGGAGATTTCAATGCACGTCATCTCTGATGAAATTCACAATGCAAGAGAGCAGTGAGAGCTGATAATCTGATTAAATGAATCTTTGAGCATTCAATAGATTTGATTAATAAGTCTGATCAACAAACATTCTTTAGAAAAGATATGAAACAGAAATCTATTATAGATCTAATCTTCATATCACAAAATCTAATGAAAAAAAGACTTGTAAACTGATTTATTGATTCAAATGAGACATCAGAATCAGATCATGAGATTATTCAATTTAATATTGAACTGAGTGAAAAATAAATAAGTGAAAATTCTCTTCTCTCTAATCAGTTTAACTTTGAAAAAGCTGATTGAAAAGCAGTTGAAGAAAGTATAAAACTGTTAAAATCTACAAAGCAGAGTGAGCTATATTGAAATTCTGGTCAAGATATCTCAAATGAAATACTTAAGAATAGAGTGAAGCTCATTACATCTATTATTCTAACAAGTGTTAGAGATAATATTTCAAAGAGAAAATCATCTGAGTATTCAAAATCTTGATAAAATAAGAATATCTCATCTAAAAGAAAAGAATTAGCTACTGATAGAAGAGATTAAAAGAATGATGTAATATCTAATGAAGAGTTTAAAGCTGTCAGAAATGAATATTTTTCAGATATTAAAAGAGCTAAAACAGACTGCTGAAATGAA
>NW_003101677.1:3337861-3340338 GCF_000003855.2 Blastomyces gilchristii SLH14081 | reverse complement strand
TTGTAGCAAAACTTCCAGTCTTAGGAATATAAGTTTCAGAATGAATTAATTAATACAGCAAACTCTTTTGAGGAAAAATGTCAAGCTTTCTTGAAAAAGCTGATTGAAAAGCAGTTGAAGAAAGTATAAAACTGTTAAAATCTACAAAGCAGAGTGAGCTATATTGAAATTCTGGTCAAGATATCTCAAATGAAATACTTAAGAATAGAGTGAAGCTCATTACATCTATTATTCTAACAAGTGTTAGAGATAATATTTCAAAGAGAAAATCATCTGAGTATTCAAAATCTTGATAAAATAAGAATATCTCATCTAAAAGAAAAGAATTAGCTACTGATAGAAGAGATTAAAAGAATGATGTAATATCTAATGAAGAGTTTAAAGCTGTCAGAAATGAATATTTTTCAGATATTAAAAGAGCTAAAACAGACTGCTGAAATAAATTTCTTAAAGAAGTATAAGAGAAGGAAGTTTTTAAAGCTTTTAACTATATTAAAACAAGAAGTGTAGCAAAACTTCCAGTCTTAGAATATAAGTTTCAGAATGAATTATATACAGCAAACTCTTTTGAGGAAAAATGTCAAGCTTTCATGAGAATTCTCTTTCAGAATTCACCAGATTCAGATTCAGATTCAGAGGAAGAGAATATATCACTTCTTAACTACATTGATGAAAATGACTGAGAATGGCTTGATCTTACATAAGATGAATTAGAGTCAGCTATCTTCTCAAGTTCTGTTAAAACTGCTGCAGGGCCTGATTCAATTAATCACTTGATTATTCAAAATACATATTCCTACTTAAAGAATGAATATTTTGAGCTCTTTTTCAATATCTTGAAAAATGAATATCATTCTGAATGCTGAAGAGAAGCCACTGAAGTGATTCTTGCAAAACCTAATAAAAAAAATTTAATTTCTAAGTCATATAGAGTAATATCTCTATTAAACTGTCTAGAAAAGGTTTTGGAAAAGATAATAGCTATCTTTTATAAACTCTATTAATAACTCTCTTTTATTCAGTGAATAAATAAGAGATAGAAAACAATGTTCTGCAATTGACACTGTTCTCTCAGTTGTTCATGATATTTAAATAGCAAAGCATGAAGATCTAGTCTCAACTACAGTTTTTATTGATATAAAAGAAGTATTTGATCATGTTTCAAAGTTGAAGTTAATTCAGACTTTGAAGATATTGAAACTGTCACTTTCTCTAATAAAATAGGTTAACTGTTTTATGTCTAAAAGAATCATACAACTTTTCTTTGATGGAATGAAATAAGAAAAGACTGAGATAAAAATAGAAGTACTGTAAGAATCTTCAATCTCAATCATTTTATTTACAATATACACTGTATATCTATTCAAAGATAGAAATATGAAAATAGTGTGATCTTCAAGTTATGTAGATGATATTGATCTAGTCTACAGCTCAAAAATGATCAAAGAGAATTTGAAAGTGATTAAAAAAGCTGTAAAGAAAATCTTTGTCAGAGCAGATATCAATCAAATTCAATTTAATATGAATAAAACTGAGTTAATTCATTTCTTTTCTAGATTCAATAAGAAAGAACTATCTCTAACTCTTTTAAATAGAGAGATTAAACCCAGTTTAAATATCAAATGATTAGAAGTATGGTTAAACTCCAAGTTAAATTTTAAATATCATATTCAACAAAGAACTGTCAAGACAGAAAGACTACTGAACAACATTATCAGACTATCAAATACAGAGAGAGATCTATTCTTTCAGACTATAAGACAGTTATATATAGTCTGTATTATCTCAGTAGCTGATTATGAAGTTCAAGTTTAATGAAATAATCAAGAAAATTTCACTGAACTCTTTCAAAGTGTGTAAAACAGAGCTTTGAGAAGAATTCTGAGAGAATTCAAATCATCTTCTATTAAAGCAATGAAAATTGAAGCTTCAATTCTTTCTTCTGCTATTAGATTTGAAAAGACCTGTATGAACTATACTCTGAGAGTTATAAAGATGAGCTCAAATTATATAATCAGAGAAAGAGTCTCATCCTCATTTTCATCAGTTAACTCTGAAAATGAAATGAATTGAAATAGATTTCTTGATTGAAATGAAAATAATTCTTCAAAGAAAATGCCTTCTCAACTGTACAGACTATGCTCACTGATTAAAAATCAATTTTCTTCTTTAAATATTGAAAAAGTTGATCATGAGAAGTTATCTCTCTGAAGAGAAAAGCTTGAATCTCTTATAGACTTGTAAATAAGTGAACTATCTAAAGAGAAAGAATATAAACAGCATTTGAAGAGAATTTCTACAATCAATATAAAAGACTCTATTGTGATTTATTCAGATGACTTAAAAAATGAGAATTTGAATAGATTAGGCGCAGGCATTGCTTATACTGAAGATAATATTAATTTTATCTCAGATTTCTGAAATTTAGACTGTGAATCTGAAGTCTTTGATGCTGAACTATTTGTAAAAGTGAAAGC
>NW_003101677.1:3304138-3337723 GCF_000003855.2 Blastomyces gilchristii SLH14081 | reverse complement strand
CTTAAACTCTGTTTGAAAATCCAAAAGAGAAGAACATCAAAGCTGATAATTCATCTGCACTGAGTTCCTGCTCATATGAATATTCATGGCAATGAATTAGCTGATTCAGCTGCAAAAAAGGGTGCAGAATTAAGCAGATCTATTCAAAAAATTGTGTCCTGGTCTTTTATAAGAAGAAAAATAAAAGAATCTTGTTTAGACAAGTGGAATGAAAGCTGGCAGAAACAAAAGAAGAGTATACATTATTCAAGATTTGAAACAAAACCCAAGTGGAAATCTTGTTCAATTAAATGTAAAAAGAAAATATTCTCATCTATAATACAGCTGAAACTAGGACATGGCTATTTCAAATCTTATATACAAAGATTTGATGATAGATTTGACTCAATAGAATGCTCATTCTGCAATACAAATGAGAATCCTGAGCATATTGTAATGCACTGTGCATTATACAATAGTCTCAGAGCCAGATTGAAAGAGAAGTATGATCTAAATCAATTAAATATGAGATTCTTATTCTCAACTGAGACAGGAATTAAATACTTAATAGACTTTCTATCAGAAACTCAAGCAGCTACAAGAAAATGGCTAAATTCAGAATTATCTGAATATGAAGAGGAGGAAATCAATCAGATATAGTCTGTTAAAGCAGCTATACACTCTCTTTTAATAATTTGTTTTGTTATAGTCTCTCTTTACTTTATCTTTTTCTTTATCTTTTTCTTTCAATTTCTTTCTATCTATCTGTTTAATGTGTCTATCTTTGAGACTGTGTTCTTTTTCTCTTTTCTTTTGTGTATTATAGATGAGAATATTTTCTTTTTACATTTAATTGAACAAGATTTCCACTTGGGTTTTGTTTCAAATCTTGAATAATGTATACTCTTCTTTTGTTTCTGCCAGCTTTCATTCCACTTGTCTAAACAAGATTCTTTTATTTTTCTTCTTATAAAAGACCAGGACACAATTTTTTGAATAGATCTGCTTAATTCTGCACCCTTTTTTGCAGCTGAATCAGCTAATTCATTGCCATGAATATTCATATGAGCAGGAACTCAGTGCAGATGAATTATCAGCTTTGATGTTCTTCTCTTTTGAATTTTCAAAACAGAGTTTAAGATCAGTTCAAGATTCATTTGATCATTATGAATCTGACTATTTCTCAGTCTTTTTAAAGCAGCTTGACTATCAGAGAATATCCATGCCTCTTTCAAATAATTTCCTCTTTTATGAGATTTTATTTCAATGAGTTTGAAAGCTTTCACTATTGCAAATAGTTCAGCATCAAAGACTTCACATTCAGAGCCTAGATTTCAGAAATCTGAGATAAAATTAATATTATCTTCAGTATAAACAATGCCTGCGCCTAATCTATTCAAGTTCTCATTTTTTGAGTCATCTGAATAAATCAGAATAGAGTCTTTTATATTGATTGTAGAAATTCTCTTCAAATGCTGTTCATATTCTTTCTCTTTTGATAGTTCACTTATTTGTAAGTCTATAAGAGATTCAAGCTTTTCTCTCCAGGGAGATAACTTCTCATGATCAACTTTTTCAACATTTAAAGAGGAAAATTGATTTTTAATCAGAGAGCATAGTCTGTACAGTTGAGAAGGCATTTTCTTTGAAGAATCATTTTCATTTCAATCAAGAAATCTATTCTAATCCAGTTCATTTCCAGAGTTAATTGATGAAAATGAAGAAGAGACTCTTTCTCTGATTATATGATTTGAGCTCATCTTTACAACTCTCAGAGCATAGTTCATACAGGCCTTTTCAAATCTAATAGCAGAAGGAGAAATTGAAGCTTCAATTTCCATTGCTTTAATAGAAGATGATTTGAATGCTTTCAGAATTCTTCTCAAGGCTCTGTTTTGCAGACTTTGAAAGAGTTCAGTGAAATTCCCTTGATTATTCCATCAAACTTGAACTTCATAATCAGCTACTGATGTAATACAGGCTATATATAACTGTCTCATAGCCTGGAAGAATAGACCCCTCTCTGTATTTGATAGTCTGATTATGTTGTTCAATAGTCTTTCTGCCTTGACAGTTCTTTGTTGAATATAATATTTAAAATTCAACTTGGAGTTTAATCATACTCCTAATCATTTGACATTTACACTGGGTTTAATCTCTCTATTCAAAAGAGTTAGAGATAGTTCTTTCTCATTGAATCTAGGAAAGAAATGAATTAACTCAGTTTTATTCATATTAAATTGAATTTGATTGATATCTGCTCTAACAAAGATTTCCTTTGCAGCTTCTTCAATTACTTTCAAATTCTCTTTGATAGTTTTTGAGCTGTAGACTAGACCAATATCATCTATATAACTCAGAGATTGCACTATTCTCATATTTCTATTTTTGAATAGATATGCAGTGTATATTGCAAATAAAATGAGTGAGATTAAAGATCTCTGTGATACTTCTATTTTTATCTCAGTCTTGTCTTATTTCATTTCATCAAAGAAGAGTTGTATAATTCTTTTAGACATAAAACAGTTAACTCATTTTATTAGAGAAAGTGACAGTTTTAATATCTTCAATGTCTGAATTAACTTTGACTTTGAAACATAATCAAATGCTTCTTTTATATCAATAAAAACTGCAGTTGAGACCAGACCCTCATGCTTTGCTATTTGAATATCATGAACAACTGAGAGAACAGTGTCAATTGCAGAACACTGTTTTCTATCTCTCATTTGTTCACTGAATAAAAGAGAATCACCTATAGAGCTTATAAAAGATAGTCAAGTAGCTATTATCTTTTCTAAAACCTTTCCTAGACAGTTCAAAAGAGATATTACTCTATATGACTTAGGAATTGAAGTTTTTCTATTAGGTTTTGCAAGAATCACTTCAGTGGCTTCTCTCCAGCATTCAGAATAATATTCATTTTTCAAGAGATTGAAAAAGAGCTCAAAATATTCATTCTTTAAGTAGAAATATGTATTTTGAATAATCAAGTGATTAATTGAATCAGGACCTGCAGCAGTTTTAACAGAACTTGAGATGATAGCTGACTCTAATTCATCTTGTGTAAGATCAGGCCATTCCCAGTCATTTTCATCAATGTAGTTGAGAAGTGATATATTCTCTTCCTCTGAATCTGAATCTGAATCTGGTGAGTTCTGAAAGAGAATTCTCATGAAAGCTTGACATTTTTTCTCAAAAGAGTTTGCTGTATATGATTCATTCTGAAACTCATATTCTAAGACTGGAAGTTTTGCTACACTTCTTGTTTTAGTATAGTTAAAAGCTTTAAAAACTTCCTTCTCTTGTGCTTCTTCAAGAAATTTATTCCAGCAGTCTGTTTTAGCTCTTTTAATATCTGAAAAATATTCATTTCTGACAGCTTTGAACTCTTCATCAGATATTACATCATTCTTTCAATCTCTTCTAGCAGTAGCTAATTCTTTTCTTTTAGATGAGATATTCTCATTTCATCAAGGTTTTAAATACTCAGAAGATTTTCTTTTTGAAATATTATCTCTAACACTTGTTAGAATAATAGATGTAATAAGCTTCACTCTATTCTCAAGCATTTCATTGGAGATATCTTGACCAGAATTCCAATATAGCTCATTCTGTCTTTCAGATTTTAACAGTTTTATACTTTCTTCAACTGCTTTTCAATCAGCTTTTTCAAAGTTATACTGATTAGAGAGAAGAGGATTTTCACTCATTTGTTTTTCACTCAGTTCAATATCAAATTGAATAATCTCATGACCTGATTCTGATGTCTCATTTGAATCAATAAATCAGTTTACAAGTCTTCTTTTCATTAGATTTTGTGACATGAAGATTAGATCTGTAATAGACTTCTGTTTCATGTCTTTTCTAAAGAATGTTTGTTGATCAGACTTATTAACCAAATCTATTGAATGCTCAAAGGTTCATTCAATCAGATTATCAGCTCTCACTGCTCTCTTACATTCTGAATTTCATCAGAGATGATGTGCATTGAAATCTCCTGCAATTATAGAGTTTCTTGATAGAGTTATGTTCAGAAATTCTCTATCAATTGTTCAGATATTATTATTTTCCTTCAATGACTTTTCATTATAGATATTTATGAGCTGTATAGTATCAAACTCATTTTCTTTATCTATAATATCACTCATCAGAATATCAGAGTCAGACATGATATCAAATCTTAGAGTAAATTGATATCTTGATCTCTTTCTTTCATAGATCACTACTCTTGACTTTATCTCAGACTTTTGAGGTAAAAAGCAGTAGTAGCTTGAATGAGAAATGACATATTTTTGCTCAGCATCAAAATTCGGCTCATGAAGCAGTATAAAATCAACTTTTTATTCAAATGCAATTTGAAGACAAGAATAAATACAATTTGAGTTTCTATTCACATTATTTTGAATAAATGTGATTTTTAAAGAGTTTTTAAACTTTTTTTGTTGTTTTTGTTGTATATTCATACTAAAAGAGAGTAGAGTAGAATCTAATCACTATTATCAGATAGTAGATTATAACTGTTCTAAAAAGTAGAAATCTCAACTGCTTGCATTATATCTAGTTTATCATCAGAGTCATTTCTCAATTCTCTAATCTTAACAGGAGTTTGAGGATTCAAATTCTGTTTACATTTAGCTGGAGAATTAGAGTTTGAAGACTTAGATAGTTGAGAGTTTCTTCTTTTTCAGCTTGCAGTTGTAAGTCTACTGGCTTGACTCTTCTCTTCAGTTCTAGATTGACTTTGAGCTTCATCTTTTCTCCAGTTCTTTTGAGTTCTCAGAGCAAACATACATTCTTTTGAGCTAGATGCATGTTTTTCTTTGCAATTAGAGCACTTAAGCAGAGTATGTTGACAAATTTCATCTCTTTTTGAGCATGTTTCACATTTATGCTCACTAGTTTTGTGATCTCTGACACAGAATGCACATTTTGAGTCTCTAAAACATGAGATTGCAAAGTGTCCATATCTTTGACAGTTTGAACACTGTGTTTGAGCTTTGAGATTCATTCTTGAGTCTTTGTATTCATGAACTCTCATTTTCAAATCTGCTACTCTTACTTCAGAGATCTTTGACTGTTCAAGTGTTTTTGTATATACTAGAACAGAGGCATTTCTCCTGCTTTGTCTGACCTCAATTGAATTTAGTCATACAGGCTTCTTTCTCAGTTGAATAGAGTTGTATTCTTTCAATTCATTTTTGAGAAGTAGTATTCCTTCTTCACAGTCAAAAATTTCAACTGAAATATCATGAAGAATGAATTTGCCTCACTTTTCATCTCTTTCAGATAGAATTGTTGTGTTTAGCAAAGATTCTACTACTGACTTTCAGAGATTCTCATTCTGAATAAGGAATTCAGCACTGAATTCAGGCATTGTAGTCAGAATGATGGAGTTTTCAAAGAATGATGACTCAATTGAAGCTATAACTGGTTTTTGAACTTCAATATCAGTCATCAACTGAGAAAAGAACTGCTGATTAATTTCATTTCTGATTCTGAAAATGAGATTTGAGTTTAGCTTGGTTCTTTGCAGAATGTTCTGGTTTGAGACTTTGAGAATAAGTCTTCTATTTCTGAAGATTTGGAAGTTTTTCTCTTTTTGCATTTTCTTTTCCACTTTTCTATGAATAGAGGCATGAGCAGTATTCTTCTCAGTTTTCTCAGGATTTTAAGCAGGTTTTGAGACAGCAGGTTTAGAGACAGCAGATTCAGCTGCTTGAGCATATGTTTTCTTCTGATTCAATGAAGAAGAAGAAGTAGGAAAAAAGGAAGAAGAAGGACAAGATGAAGAGTCAGTGATTGTACTAGGAATTTTCAAGGTTTTTTGAACTGTGTTTGAGATTTCAAGTTTGAACTTGATCATCTCCTGTAGTTGTCTAGCCTGAGCATGAAGAATTAACAGAACTTCTTCATTCATCTCACTCAGACACTGCTTTTCAAGAATCTTGCTTGCTTTTTCAAGTTTCTGTATTTCAAGAACTTGTTATTTCTCTATTTCTTCTTTCTTTCTTCTCTTCAGAATTTCAATCTCAGGAATAGCATTTGAGAAAGCATCTTTTTTCACATCAACTGAGTGTATTTTTGAACTCATTGTTTTCACTCAATGAAAAGTTGGTCAGACTGTTTCAATTGAGATATTTCTAAGTCTGTTTTCAATTGAAAAGTTGATCAGACTGTTCAAAAGAAGAATAAAAGACTTTTGTGTATAAAACACCTGATTTTTTTCACACTAGTTCAGTAACTAGGTTAGATTTTTAAAGAGAATCTAATAAACTAAAATTGATTTTTAAGATAAATCAATAAAATCTTTACAATCTCTTTCTTGGGATACAGTGAGGAAAAGTATGATATCAATTGATAATAAATCAGATGATATGACAGTTTTTGAGAGAAAAACTGACAAAAAATAAATCAATTTTTTGCAGAGAAATTGATTAAAACTATTCAATTTTATTCTAAATCATTCAATTCTCCTCACACAACAAGTGTGCAACTCAAATCAGTTAATAAAGAGTGTAAAAAAGAATTAAGTATTAATGAAAGCTCTTCAGCCACTGAAAAAGTAATTCTTACTTAAAAGAATATGAAATTATGACAGAAAACAACTCTGTTTTTAATTCTTTGTAAGAATATTGTGTAAAACCCAGAGAAAAACACCTTACTTTTTCAAGAGAAGTAAAAAACTATTTCTAAGATCTTTTTTTTTTGCATTAACTGCTGCAGAAGAATGAGATAGAAACTGCTAAGATATGCACTACTGTATACTCTCTATCAAGACTTTCCCTCTTCAGAGTCTTGATATTATAGAGAATATAAGTCTATTTCTATATGATAATATAAATATTGCCAGCGGGATGTAGAGGAACTGGTTATTTATATCTCAAAATAGAAGACTTTGTCAATGATTATATCAATATAGAGTTAATTCTCAAATTCAATAGAAACCTAGTATTGCTGTTCTCAATCCCTTGCAGAATCTATTGAATATTGAGGTATTAAAACTAGATTTAATATATCTCACTGTGCAGGGATCAAAGGCTCAGTCAGACCTTGGGGTATACTGATTTTATAGTTGTTGGTGTGCTGTTGACTCGTTGTCCGTTGGTTATGTGCTTGATATTATCGCCGAGGTATCTTTTTGTATTTTTCTGCCGGGGATGGGCCAGATTGGGAAGGGCGGTACGAGGGTGGGACTTGGCGTTGGTGTTTTGGAAAATCAAAGATGGACAGGGTTTTCGCGGAGGTCGCTCCTCAGATATCTCCACAACTACAGATCGGGGATCTTCCAAAATTGAGAAGATTGGTGCATACGGCTAGGTCTCTTCACCTAACAATTTGTATGGCAATTTGGCCCGGGGTTGTGGTGTGGTAGGGGAGAATGGGGGATAATCCCACGCAGGAGTTCCGAACGACGTCTGGTTCACGTTTGGCTGGATAACTCCACCACCACACGGGGTATGCGGTCGGCGATGGGGTCAAAATGCTCGTATGATCGAGGGCTTTTCGATGGATCTATCGGCGGGTTCTTATTCGAAAAATCGAGCGAGTTCGTGGTGGAGCGGTTGTGAAAGCTTTCACTATTGCAAATAGTTCAGCATCAAAGACTTCAGATTCACAGCCTAAATTCCAGAAATCTGAGATAAAATTGATATTATTTTCAGTATAAGCAATGTCTGCATCTAATCTATTCAAATTCTCATTTTTGAAGTTATCTGAATAAATCAGAATAGAGTCTTCTATATTGATTGTAGAAATTCTCTTCAAATACTGTTCATATTCTTTCTTCTTAGATAGTTCACTTATTTATAAGTCTATAAGAGATTCAAGCTTGTCTCTTCAGAGAGATATCTTCTCATAATCAACTTTTTGAACATTTAAAGAAGAAAAATAATTTTTAATCAGTGAGCATAGTCTGTACAGTTGAGAAGATATTTTCTTTGAAGAATTATTTTCATTTCAATCAAGAAATCTATTTTAATTCAGTTCATTTCCTGAGTTAATTGATGAAAATGAAGAAGAGACTCTTTCTCTGATTATATAATTTAAGCTCATCTTTATAACTCTCAGAGTATAATTTATACAGATCTTTTCAAATCTAATAGTAGAAGAGAGAATTGAAGCTTTAATTTTCATTACTTTAGTAGAAGATGTTTTGAATACTCTCAGAATTCTTCTCAAAGCTCTGTTTTACCAACTTTGAAAGAGTTCAGTGAAATTTCCTTGATCAATACAGGCTATATATAACTGTCTTATAGTCTGAATGAATAGACCTCTCTCTGTATTTGATAGTCTGATTATGTTATTTAATAGTCTTTCTGCCTTGATAGTTCTTTGTTGAATATAATATTTAAAATTCAACTTGAAGTTTAATCATACTTCTAATTATTTGATATTTAAACTGAGTTAAATCTCTCTATTTAAAAGAGTTAGACATAGTTCTTTCTCATTAAAGCTAGGAAAGAAATGAATTATCTCAGTTTTATTTATATTAAATTGAATTTAATTAATATCTACTCTAATAAAGATTTTCTTTGCTGCTTTTTCAATCACTTTCAAATTCTCTCTAATTGTTTTTGAGCTGTAGACTAGACTAATATCATTTATATAGCCCAGAGATCACACTATTTTCATATCTCTATTTTTGATTAGATATACAGTATATATTATAAATAAAATAAGTGAGAGTGAAGATTCTTACAGTACTTCTATTTTTATCTCAGTCTTATTGTATTTCATTTCATCAAAGAATAGTTATATAATTCTTTTAGATATGAAACAGTTAACTCATTTTATTAGAGAAAGTGACAGTTTTAATATTTTTAAAGTCTGAATTAACTTTGACTTTGAAACATGATTAAATACTTCTTTTATATCAATAAAAACTGCAGTTGAGATCAGATCTTCATGCTTTGCTATTTAAATATTATGAATAACTGAGAGAACAGTGTCAATTGCAGAACATTACTTTCTATCTCTCATTTATTCATTGAACAAAAGACAATTATTAATAGAGCTTATAAAAGATAGTTGAGTAGCTATTATCTTTTCTAAAACCTTTTGTAGACAGTTCAATAGAGATATTACTCTATATAACTTAGAAATTAAAGTTTTTCTATTAGATTTAATAAGAATCACTTCAGTGACTTCTTTTCAGCATTCAGAATGATATTTATTTTTCAAGAGATTAAAAAAGAGCTTAAAATATTCATTCTTTATTATTATTATTATTATTATTCTTCAATTATAGATGTATGCAGTCAGAGACTATGACATCTATCTGAGAATTAAAAGTTCTCAGAGTTTTTCCTATATCTATAAAGATAACTATCATACATTCATCAATTTCAGATATGCAAAATCAGGAAATTCCAGCTCAGATGTAAGAATAAGTGCTCGCAGGCAATTATTCGGGTGTTTGCAGCTTGGCGTGATATATACTGTTAACTACTAGAAGTATTCATGATAGAAAGATAAAATGTAGAGGTCAAATATATAATAGCATTCAAGCTGAGTTATGAATAGTATTTGTGAACTTCAGTCTATATAGTTGTGTGTAGTCAAGGGCTGCTAACTCAATTGATTATATAAAAGATAGAAATAGAAGTAAAGAATCTGTGAGAAGTGAGATTTCTTACATATTCTTCCCTCTCTAAGACTTTGTCTGTGAAGTCTTTCACTGAGTGACTTTATAGAATCAGCTCAGTACTGCAGTAATACTCACTAAAAATTCTTTACATCTATAAAAAAATCTCAGTGAGGAAAAATCCCTTGTTACTATAAAGAGAAAAGAGTCTATCACTCAGTTTCTTAATTCATGAGATTCTTTATAATTTACAGATTCTTCTCTGACTATTATACAGATTCATCTCACATCTTCTATATAGAAGAATTTCAGTTGACTCTTAATTATTTTCATAAGATTCTTATATAATCATTACATAGATTTATCTCACAGATGAATCACTCTCTATGAGATCACTCTCATCAAAGAGAAGTATTTATGAGTTAATCTTTCACTTATTCTTGTAAATTATTATTCTTTGATACTGTAGAATTGTGAGAAATTTTTCATTCTTTCACTAACTCTGTAGAATTATAGAATCAAGATATCTACAGTCTGCAATCACTCTTTGTAGTTATATAGAAAGATTCAGATCTGTAATTTATAATCACTCTTTATTTACTAGAGTGATCTGACTGTTTCACAGAATCACTTATAGTATATATAAACCTCTCTAGAGTAGTATAGATATTTCAGATCTGTCTGTAGAATCTTATCTTCTTTTCTCTTTTTTTATAACAGCTCTTATTCTTATAAACTGTGAGTATTCTCATTCATCTGTGAAGTGTTTTTGCTCAGATGATAGAGAGAGAGTATTTCTAACAATGTTTATATATTAATTCAAGAACTTCTCAAGAATAGAAATTTTTTCAATTTCAATATCTTTGTAAACAATGTCTGACTACTGCTGAGATTCTTGTGAGTATCTCTGTAACTTCTCTGATCACTTTTTACTAGCTGATGAAGCAGGGACATTATTATTCATAACAGTGTCTTTATTCTCTTCAGCTCTGTCATCATATCTGATCTTCAGGCCAGTGATCAATCTCATGTCTTTCTCAGACCAGTTCCTGGCTTCAAGCGGTACAGTTCTATTCTTTGCTGTAAGTCTCTCTGTAAGTAATTTCTTACAGATTCTAGCTGACAGTTCTTGTAAAGCTCTCAGTATTGTCAGTATCTTCTACAGTTCTGCAGGTCTACAATCATCTTCTCTCTGCTCACATAATCTCTGATCAGGCATATGCAAATATGCCTAGGTTCTCTATCAATGATTCTCACACCGCGGCACATTTCTGCAATCTCATTGTTAATGAGAGATAAGTCTCTGAGTACCTGTAAAATTCAAATAATCAAGGCAATGTGAATGTCATGAATTTGTGACAGAAGTTGATCTGAATAGATAAGCTCTCTCTTCATATCTTAATTATTTCCAGGCTGAATACTTCAGCATAACTGAAAGAGTGAATACTGTGTTGTGAGTATTAAGAATATGAGTATAGATTTTCTTTATTTTTTCTTTATTAATCTTTGAATTGTGTTCACAGTTCTATTTCTATTTTCTTATTTTTTAGCTTTTAATAAGAATATGATTTCTTCTTCTCTTTACATGCACTGCAGACTGTTTATCTCAGTAGAAACTTATTATCTTATAGACTAGAGTTTATAAATAACAGTATTAATATCTTTATCACAATCAGATTCTTAGCAAAGACTGTATTATTCTGACTTATCAGAATTTACAGTATAAAAGTCATGTCTCAGCTTCTGCAGATGTCTTATCTACTCAGATAATTCTTAAGTGAACTCATTCATATTATCAGAATACTCTTATCACTGAATCTTGAATCAGAGCTTGTAATCTCACTTCTCTGAGTCAATAATCTCTTTGACCTGATATTCTCTTTCACTCTCTAGTACTTTATAAATAGAGTGATGAGTCACAGAATTCTCTTCTAAGAATTCCTTATATTCACAGAGTAAAGAGATATGAAAAATATTATATATCTATAACACAGATAACAGTTTCAATCTGTAGAACTGTGAGCTAATTTTCTTCATAATTGTACAAGACTCTGTCTGTAAGAGATTCAGCTTCTTACTAGATCTTCATATAATAATGTTTTCTAGACTTAGTCAGACTCTATCATCTTTCTTGAAACTTTTTATAATATACTTGAAGTTATAGTATCTCTTCTGATACTCTTGAGTCTTTCTTAAGAATTTATAAGCTTTCTTCTGAATATTCTGAATTCTCTCAGTCTGTTCACAGATATTATCACACTCTATAGTGTACTCTTATGAGTTTATCAAGATTATTCATGAATAAGTCTCAGTGAGTATCTCAAAGAGAGTTTTATCTATACTAATATATTTTGAATTGTTATATACAAACTCTATAAGTAATAATCAATATACTCAGTTATTCTGATTATAATTGATAAAGTACTGCAGATACTGTTTCAATATACTCATCAGATATTCTATCTGATCATCTATCTATTGATGAAAAGTCATACTTAGATCTTATGAAATCTTCAGTATAGTTATCAGATCAGATCAGAACTTCTCTATGAAGATTAATTCTCTATCTGAGACAATGTTTGCAGACAACTCATACAATCAGATCATATTATAAATAAAGATGTAAGTTAAATTCTTTGACTTCAAGTTCTTGCAGATGAGTATAAAGTGTGTTATCTTGATAAAATAATTCACTATCAATAGCACACTGTCAAAGCAGATATTATATATGTTCTTGCTTTCAGAAAGACTCATAAGAGCATTTATTTCTAGCTATTTTCAAGGTTTTCACAGAATGAGTAGAGAAGTAAGTTCTTTATATAATCTGAATCATACTATCTGTGAACTCTGATAAATAGTATAAGAATTCACTATCTTCTTTATAAGTTCTTATATCTTCAGTTAGAAGTATTTTCTTACAAGCAACTCATGAGTTCTAGTATCTGTAAAATAACCTGCTAGAGAAGAGTCATGATATCTTTTAATAAGTTCTATATATAGAAACTTATTTATAGGTATATAAATCTGACTCTCTCTTTATAAGAGATTATTTAAGTCTCTTTAATTCTTTATTTCTGCAGAGTTGATCTCTGCTGTGAGTAGTTTCTGAATATACTGAGTATATTTATTCTTCAGTTGCAGTTCAGACAATCTGAATAGAAGATCTTATAAAGACTTATACTCTATTTTCTCTTATATCAGATCTTCTGCAGTGCTTCTCAAAGCCTGTAAACTCTTCAGATTATAGATACTCTCTTCAAGAATTCTTACAGAGATTCTCAGAGTGTTGACTCTCAGTGTTATAGAGAGTAATTGTACAGACTTCTTCTCTCTCTTCTCTCTCTTCTCTCACAGAGAATTGAGAGACTCTTCAGTCAATCTCTTTGTAATACTTAGTTTAAGCATTCTGTGAAGCTTTTCTTTCTTCTCTAGTCTCTCTATGTCTGTCACTCTGATCTTCTTACTATAGTCTAGTCTGTAAAAGAGTCTGTTCACTGAGTTCTTAGTTCTCTTGATATGTTTTATTATGAATCAAAACTCACTCAGTCTCTGAGCTCAGTGAATCTGTCACTGCAGAAGTTTCTTGATTGAAGTAAACTGTTATAAGCTGTTATAATCAGTTCTAACAGTAATCACTGTTATGAGATTCTCAAAGTAGTGACATTAGTAATGAAAGAATTTCACTATTGTAAGAAGCTTCTGATTATAAATGTTATAGTTGATCTCTGTAGATTATATCTTCTATAAGAAAAAGATCACTGAAACTCAGTTCTCATTTAACTATAGTTGTAAGACTATTTCTGAAATTATAAAGAAGAAGACATCTGTCTTCAATCTGATTAAGAGTAAGAGATTAAAGTAAAATAGTATCACTGTATCTATGAATATCTGTTTTAATCTTATGAAGACTCTGTAAGCTTCTGAGATAAGAAAGTTCTTACAGCTCTCTCTTCTTAATAATCTTTTCATTCTTCATTTATAGAATAACTTCTTCTTATTTTCACTCTTCAGCATGTCTGTAAGAGTTAAGAAGATTCTCATAAATATAAAGATAAACTGTCTATAGAAATTCACAAAGCTCAGAAAGATCTGAATCTTATGAATACTAGTTAGCTTCAGTCATGATAGAATAGTTTCAATTTATGAAGATTTCATCTGAATATTATCTGCAGTGATTACATATTCTAGGAAATTAATCTGACAGATACTGAAGTTGTACTTTGTAAGCTTAATATACAGTTCTGTCTCATCTAAGATCTTTAACACACTTCACATATACTCAGTGTGTTCTTTCTTCTTCATAGAGTACATTATCACATCATTCAGATATATTATTATAAAGACATTCAGATATATATCAAGTATTTTATTAATAAAAGACTGAAATACTGCAGAGATATTAGTCAAATTAAAAGATAATATTAGATATTTAAACAATTTCAGTGCAGTTCTGAAGACAGTCTTTTATTCATTCTCAGACTGTATTCACAGTCATGTATATACATTAATCATATTCAGTTGTATGAATATAACAGCTTTTATAAGACAGTTGATCACATTCTCAATCAGAGATAGAGAGTAGTAACTCTTTATTATCTTAAAGTTCAGATTGCAGTAGTTTACATATAATCTGAGATCTTTATTCTTCTTCTTCATGAATATCACAGAGGCTTCTGCAGAGGCCTGTGAAGATTGAATGAAGTCATTCTTCAGATTCTTCTTTACATAGACCTGCAAGATCTCTGTCTTATAATTAGAGAGCTTATAGATTGATTCTCAGAAGAATTTCTATTCTTCTATTAAATCTATTATCAGATTCTTCTTATAGTGAGAAGAAAGCTTAGCTGTCTTTACTGAGCTGAATATCTCTATAAGATCTCAGTATTTCTCTAATATCTGAAGCTCAGTTTTCATAGCTGAAAAGTTCTCAGACATTTGTAAAGTCATTATATAGATGAGCTTGTCTTCTCTAATCAACTCTGCAGTATCAACTGATTCTATCTCTGTGAGTAAGTCTGTTAACACTGATCAGAAGTATATACCTGACTTGTAGATAGCTATGTGCAGATTATATCTTTGAAGTTATACAAGTTTCAAGTACATATTATCTGTAATATCTGCAATAATCACAGTTTCTGCAAATCTTCTTCAGATTCTGAAGAGATCTTGCAATTCAAAGATGATTCTTATAAGTCTCTCAGCTCTCAGATCTGAGTTCTCATACTCTGCTTATTACAAGAGCAGGTTCTCAGTTTTTATCACTCAGCTCATTCACTTTATAAGCTTTAGAAACACTATAGTGACCTGAGATCCTGTGTTTATCAATACTTCTTATACTTGTAAGACAGTAGTACTGCAGTGTGATCTCTCTCTATAAGCAAGTATTTTCATTGAAAGAGTAACAGATTCAGGTGTCAGCTTCAAAACTCTTAAGAAGACTGTTACTGACTCTGTTCATAACTTCTCAAATTTCTATTTTAATTTGTTCAGACAGTTTGTGTGAAGATGTTCTGATTTAGAATAGATAAAGTAGAGATTCTTTTTCTTGATCTTTCTATTGTATACTCTGTTTACAGAAGCTTGTAAAGCTCTCTCTCTCTACTCAGCAGTTAGATGTGAATCTCTCTATATCTTATCATCTTTCTCTGACAAATCTGTTCTCTGTTATTCTGACTCTTACAGAGTCAGTCAGTAATTCACTCTCTACAGATCTGTGACTCTCACAGTAATTTATAAGCAGTGAATAAGAGTCATTAGTTTCTTCATAATTAAGAACTTAGAGTCTTACTCAATGAGCTTGTTCTGCATATTTTTATTCAGTCTCTTTATAAACATCATTATTCAGATCTTGTTTCAGAGCCCTGTTTTCACAGATCTCAATTCACATCACAATTTCATGAAGTATTATGAGTAGTCTTCATCAGATTCCTTGTCTCTTTTTCTAATATTAATGATTACAGCTCAGATATTCTCTGTTCAGCTCACAGAGTATCTTAACTTATTCTCTAGATAGATCTTGAGAATAGATCAGTGAAATCTCTTATAATCATTTTCTAGATGATTCAGCCAGTTCTTGACTTCAGTGTAGTAGAGGCTTGATATTATATAGATAACAGCTTCTTCATCTTTCATGTTACACAGCTGAGCTTGTGAGTCAATTTCAAATACAAACTTGCAAAAGCTTTTATAGATTGTGATTTGATAAGTGATCTTAAGTGATTACAGCTTAAGAAAGTTTCTTTTCAGTTCATAAGTATCTCTGAAGATCATGTCTAGAGACTCAGTTTAAGAGTGTTTGCAGACAGTAAGCATTTCTTGTAGAAAAATAGCTTGATTTCATAGAAGATGCTCAAGAATGTTCTTCACTGAGATTGATTCATTTATAAGTTCAGAGAGTTCCTCTGTCACTGATACAGAGAATAATATTCTGTGAGTGATTGATAAGTTCTCTGAGACTTCTTTCACAGAGATTATTCATGATTCAGATGACTGCTTCTGAGTGTCTGCAGTAGAGTTCACAGAGATTGAAGTATATAAGTTTCTAGTTCTTTCAGTCATAACAGATGATTGCTGACTGACAGAGCTTGAAATGTAAGAATAAGTGCTTACAGACCATTATTCAGATATTTGCAGCTTGGTGTGATATATACTGTTAACTACTAGAAGTATTCACAATAGAAAGATAAAATGTAGAGATTAAATGTATAATAGTATTCAAGCTGAGTTATGAATAGTATTCACAAACTCCAGTCTATATAGTTATGCGTAGCCAAGGGCAGCTAACCCTATTGATTACGCTCGAGATAGGAATAGAGGTAAAGAATCTGTGAGAAGCGGGATTTCTTACACCAGAATACAAAAACTGTTTACAAATTGCAGTGTTTTAACATCTTCTGATACTTTGAAACCATTTGACAATATCATGACAAAAGAAAAGAGAACACAGTCTTAAAGATAGACACATTAAATAGATAGATAGAAAAGAATAGAAAGGAAAAAATAAAGTAAAATAAAGAGAGACTGTAATGAAACAAATTCTCAAAAGATAGTATATAGCTGTTTTAACAGTCTATATCTGATCAATTTTCTTCTCTTCATATTTAGATATTTCTGAATTCAGTCATTTTCTTGTAGCTGCTTGAGTTTCTGATAGAAGTCTATTAAGTATTTAATTCCTGTCTCAGTTGAGAATAAGAATCTTATATTTAATTGATTTAGATCATACTTCTCTTTCAATCTGACTCTGAGACTATTGTATAATGCACAGTGTATTACAATATACTCAGAATTCTCATTTGCATTGCAGAATGAGCATTCTATTGAATCAAATCTATCATCAAATCTTTGTATATAAGATTTGAAATAGCCATGTTCTAGTTTCAGCTGCATTATAGGTGAGAATATTTTCTTTTTATATTTAATTAAATAAGATTTTCACTTGAGTTTTGTTTCAAATCTTGAATAATGTATACTCTTCTTTTATTTCTGTCAGCTTTCATTTCACTTGTCTAAATAAGATTCTTTTATTTTTCTCTTTATAAAAGACTAGGACACAATTTTCTGAATAGATCTGCTTAGTTCTGAACCTTTTTTTACAGCTGAATCAGTCAATTCATTGCCATGAATATTCATATGAGCAGGAACTTAGTGTAGATGAATTATCAGCTTTGATATTCTTCTCTTTTGAATTTTTAAAACAGAGTTTAAGATCAGTTCAAGATTCATTTGATCATTATGAATCTGACTATTTCTAAGTCTTTTTAAAGCAGCTTGACTATCAGAGAATATTCATATCTCTTTCAAACTATTTTCTCTTTTATAAGATTTTATTTTAATAAGTTTGAAAGATTTCATTATTACAAATAGTTCAGTGTCAAAGACTTCAGATTCACAGCCTAGATTTCAGAAATCTGAGATAAAATTAATATTATCTTCAGTATAAGCAATGTCTGTGCCTGATCTATTTAAATTCTTATTTTTTAAGCTATCTGAATAAATCAGAATAGAGTCTTTTATATTGATTGTAGAAATTCTCTTCAAATGCTGTTCATATTCTTTCTCTTTAGATAGTTCACTTATTTATAAGTCTATAAGAGATTCAAGCTTTTCTCTTCAGAGAGATAACTTCTCATGATCAACTTTTTCAACATTTAAAGAAGAAAATTGATTTTTAATCAGTGAGCATAGTCTGTACAGTTGAGAAGACATTTTCTTTGAAGAATTATTTTCATTTCAATCAAGAAATCTATTTCAATTCAGTTCATTTCCAGAGTTAATCAGTGAAAATGAAGAAGAGACTCTTTCTCTGATTATATGATTTGAGCTCATCTTTATAACTCTCAGAGCATAGTTCATACAGGCCTTTTCAAATCTAATAGCAGAAGAAGAAATTGAAGCTTCAATTTTCATTGCTTTAATAGAAGATGATTTGAATGCTCTCAGAATTCTTCTCAAAGCTCTGTCTTACAGACTTTGAAAGAGTTCAGTGAAATTTCCTTGATTATTTCATCAAACTTGAACTTCATAATCAGCTACTAAGATAATACAGGCTATATATAACTGTCTCATAGCCTGGAAGAATAGATCTCTCTCTGTATTTAATAGTCTGATACTGTTTTTTAATAGTCTTTCTGTCTTGACAGTTCTTTGTTGAATATAATATTTAAAATTCAACTTGAAGTTTAACCATACTTCTAATCATTTGATATTTAAAATGGGTTTAATCTCTCTATTTAAAAGAGTTAGAGATAGTTCTTTCTCATTGAATCTAGAAAAGAAATGAATTAACTCAGTTTATTCATATTAAATTAAATTTAATTGATATCTGCTCTGACAAAGATTTTCTTTCCAGCTTTTTCAATCTCTTTCAAATTCTCTTTAATAGTTCTTGAGCTGTAGATCAGATCAATATCATCTACATAACTTGAAGATTGTACTATTTTCATATTTCTATCTTTGAATGGATATGCAGTGTATATTACAAATAAAATGAGTGAGATTGAAGATTCTTACAGTACTTCTATTTTTATCTCAGTCTTGTCTTATTTCATTTCATCAAAGAAAAGTTATATGATTCTTTTAGATATAAAACAGTTAACTTATTTTATTAGAGATAGTGACAGTTTTAACATCTTCAAAGTCTGAATTAACTTTGACTTTGAAACATGATCAAATGCTTCTTTTATATCAATAAAAACTGCAGTTGAGACCAGACCTTCATGCTTTACTATTTGAATATCATGAATAACTGAGAGAATAGTGTTAATTACAGAACATTGTTTTCTATTTCTGATTTATTCACTGAATAAAAGAGAGTTATTAATAGAGCTTATAAAGAATAGTTGAGTAGCTATTATCTTTTTCAAATCCTTTCCTAGACAGTTTAATAGAGATATTACTTCATATAACTTAAGAATTGAAGTTTTTCTATTAGGTTTTATAAGATTCACTTCAGTGGCTTCTCTCCAGCATTCAGAATGATATCCATTTTTCAAGAGATTAAAAAAGAGCTCAAAATACTCATTCTTTAAGTAGAAATATGTATTTTGAATAATCAAGTAATTAATTGAATCAGGCCCTGCAGCAGTTTTAACAGAACTTGAGAAGATAGCTGACTCTAATTCATCTTGTATAAGATCAGGCCATTCCCAGTCATTTTCATCAATGTAGTTGAGAAGTGATATATTCTCTTTCTCTGAATCTGAATCTGATGAGTTTTGAAAGAGAATTCTCATAAAAGCTGGACATTTTTTCTCAAAAGAGTTTGCTGTATATAATTCATTCTGAAACTCATATTCTAAGGCTGAAAGTTTTGCTACACTTCTTGTTTTAGTATAGTTAAAAGCTTTAAAAACTTTCTTTTCTTATGCTTCTTCAAGAAATTTATTTCAGCAGTCTATTTTAACTCTTTTAATATCTGAAAAATATTCATTTCTGACA
Source organism: Blastomyces gilchristii SLH14081 (assembly GCF_000003855.2). Lineage (NCBI taxonomy): Eukaryota > Fungi > Ascomycota > Eurotiomycetes > Onygenales > Ajellomycetaceae > Blastomyces > Blastomyces gilchristii. The sequence goes on along the minus strand of NW_003101677.1, from coordinate 3,318,222 downwards.
GCTTTAAACTCTTTATCAGATATTACATCATTCTTTCAATCTCTTCTGACAGTAGCTAATTCTTTTCTTTTAGATGAGATATTCTCATTTCATCAAGATTTTGAATACTTAGAAGATTTTCTCTTTAAAATATTATCTCTAACACTTGTTAGAATAATAGATGTAATAAGCTTCACTCTATTCTCAAGCATTTCATTTGAGATATCTTGATCAGAATTTCAATATAGCTCACTCTATCTTTCAGTTTTTAACAGTTTTATGCTTTCTTCAACTGCTTTTCAATCAGCTTTTTCAAAGTTAAACTGATTAGAGAGAAAAGGATTTTCACTCATTTATTTTTCACTCAGTTTAATGTTAAATTGAATAATCTCATGATCTGATTCTGATGTCTCATTTGAATCAATAAATCAGTTTACAAGTCTTTTTTTCATTAGATTTTGTGACATGAAGATTAGATCTATAAAAGATTTCTGTTTCATATCTTTTCTAAAGAATGTTTGTTGATCAGACTTATTAACTAAATCTATTGAATGCTCAAAGATTTATTCAATCAGATTATCAGCTCTTACTACTCTCTTGCATTCTGAATTTCATTAGAGATAATGTGCATTGAAATCTCCTATAATTATAGAGTTTCTTAGTGAAATAATGTTCAGAAATTCTCTATTAATTATTCAGATATTGTTATTTTTCTTCAATGAGTTTTCATTATAGATATTTATGAGCTGTATAGTATCAAACTCATTCTCTTTATCTATAATATCACTCACTAGAATATCAGAGTCAGACATGATATCAAATCTTAGATTAAATTAATATCTTGATCTCTTTCTTTCATAGATTACTACTCTTGACTTTATTTCAGACTTTTGAGGTAGAAAGCAGTATTAGCTTGAATGAGAAATGACATATTTTTACTCAGCATTAAAATTCATCTTCTGAAGCAGTACAAAATCAACTTTTTATTCAAATGCAATTTGAAGATAAGAATAAATATAATTTGAGTTTCTATTCACATTATTTTGAATAAATGTGATTTTTGAAGAGTTTTTAAACTTTTTTTATTATTTTGATTGTATATTCATACTAAAAGAGAGTAGAGTAGAATCTAATCACTATCATCAGATAGTAGATTATAACTATTCTGAAAAGTAGAAATCTCAACTGCTTGTATTATATCTAGTTTATTATCAGAGTCATTTCTCAATTCTCTAATCTTAACAGAAGTTTAAGAATTCAAATTCTGTTTACATTTAGCTGAAGAATTAAAGTTTGAAGATTTAAATATTTGAGAGTTTCTTCTTTTTAAGCTTGCATTTGTGAGTTTACTGACTTGACTATTCTCTTCAGTTCTAGATTTGTTTTGAGCTTTATCTTTTCTTCAGTTCTTTTGAGTTCTTGAAGCAAATATACATTCTTTTGAGCTAGATGCATGGTTTTCTTTGCAATTAGAGTGTTTAAGCATAGTATATTGACATATTTCATCTCTTTTTAAGCATGTTTCACATTTATACTCACTAGTTTTATGATCTCTGGCACAGAATGCACATTTTAAGTCTCTAAAACAGAAGAGTGTAAAGTATTCATATCTTTGACAGTTTGAATACTGTGTTTATACTTTGAGATTCATTCTTGAGTCTTTGTATTCATGAACTCTCATTTTCAAATCTGCTACTCTTACTTCAGAGATCTTTGACTGTTCAAGTGTCTTTGTATATACTAGAACAGAGGCATTTCTTCTGCTTTGTCTGAACTCAATTGAATTTAGTCACATAGGCTCTTTTCTCAGTTGAATAGAGTTGTATTCTTCTAATTCATTTTTGAGAAGTAGTATTTCTTCTTCACAGTTAAAAATTTCAACTGAAATATTATAAAGAATGAATTTGTCTCACTTTTCATCTCTCTCAGATAGAATTATTGTGTTTAACAAAGATTCTACTACTGATTTTCAGAGATTCTCATTCTGAATAATAAATTCCATATTAAATTCAGACATTGTAGTCAGAATAATGAAGTTTTCAAAGAAGAATATCTCAATTAAAGCTATAACTAGTTTTTGAACTTCAATATCAGTTATTAACTGAGAAAAGAACTACTGATTAATTTCATTTCTGAGTCTGAGAATGAGATTTCAGTTTAGCTTGTTTCTTTATAAGATATTCTGATTTAAGACTTTGAGAATAAGTCTTCTATTTCTGAAGATTTGAAAGTTTTTCTTCTTTTATAATTTTTTCTTCACTTTTCTATGAATAGAAGTATGAGTATTATTCTTCTCAGTTTTCTCAGAATTTTGAGCAGATTTTGAGACAGTGAGTTTAGAGATAGCAGATTCAGCTGCTTGAGCATATGTCTTCTTCTGATTCAAAGAAGAAGAAGAAGTAGAAAAAGAAGAACAAGAGCAAGATAAGAAGTCAGTGATTGTACTAGGAATTTTCAATGTTTTTTAAACTGTATTTGAAATTCCAAGTTTGAACTTGATCATCTTCTGTAGTTGTCTAGCCTGAGCATGAGGAATTAACAGAATTTCTTCATTCATCTCACTCAGACACTGCTTTTCAAGAATCTTGCTTGCTTTTTCAAGTTCCTGTATTTCAAGAACTTGTTATTTCTCTATTTCTTCTTTCTTTCTTCTCTTCAGAATTTCAATCTCAGGAATAGCATTTGAGAAAGCATCTTTTTCCACATCAACTGAGTGTATTTTTGAACTCATTGTTCTCACTCAATGAAAAGTTGATCAGACTGTTTCAATTGAGATATGTATTGAACTCTTTTGAAAAGTTGATCAGACTGTTTCAATTAAGAGATTTCTAAGTCTGTTTTCAATTGAACAGTTAGTCAGACTGTTTTAAAAGAAGAATAAAAGACTTTTATATATAAAATACCTGATTTTTTTCTCACTAGTTCAGTAACTAGGTTAGATTTTTGAACAGAATCTAATAAACTGAAATTGATTTTTGAGATAAATTAATAAAATCTTTACAATCTCTTTCTTGAGATACAGTGAGAAAAAGTATGATATTGATTGATAATAAATCAGATAATATAACAGTTTTTGAGAGAAAACTGACAAAAAATAAATTAATTTTTTGCAGAGAAATTGATTAAAACTATTCAATTTTATTCTAAATCATTCAATTCTTCTCACATAACAAGTATGCAACTCAAATCAGTTAATAAAGAGTGTAAAAAAGAATTAAGTATTAATGAAAGCTCTTCAGTCACTGAAAAAGTAATTCTTACTTAAAAACAATATAAAATTATAATAGAAAATAACTCTGTTTTTAATTCTTTGTAAGAATATTGTATAAAACTCAGAGAAAAACATCTTACTTTTTTAAGAGAAGTAAAAAACTATTTCTAAGATCTTTTTTTTTTTGCATTAACTGCTGCAGAAGAATGAGATAGAAACTGCTAAGATATACACTACTATATATTCTCTATCAAGACTTTCTCTCTTCAGAGTCTTGATATTATAGAGAATATAAGTCTGTTTCTATATAATAATATAAATATTGCCAGCGGGATGTAGAGGAACTGGTTATTTATATCTTAAAATAGAAGACTTTGTCAATGATTATATCAATACAGAGTTAATTCTCAAATTCAATAGAAATCTAGTGTTGCTGTTCTCAATTCCTTGCAAAATCTATTGAATATTGAGATATTAAAACTAGATTTAATATATCTCACTGTGCAGGGATTAAAGGCTCAGTCAGACCTTGAGGTATACTGAATTTATAGTTGTTGATATGCTGTTGACTTGTTCTGTTGACTTGTTGTCTGCTGATTATGTATTGAATACTGTTGCTGAGGTATCTTTTTGTATTCTTCTGCTGGGGATGGTCCAGATTGAGAGGGGTAGTACAAGAGTGGGACTTGGTGTTGATGTCTAGATACACTGAAGACAGACCGCGGAGGTTGCACTTCAGAAGTGTCTGTTGATTATGTGCTTGATATTATCGCTGAGGTATCTTTTTGTATTTTTCTGCCGGGGATGGGCCAGATTGGGAAGGGCGGTACGAGGGTGGGACTTGGTGTTGGTGTTTTGAAACATCAAAGATGGACAGGGTTTTCGCGGAGGTCGCTCCTCAGATATCTCCACAATTACAGATCGGGGATCTTCCAAAATCGAGAAGATTGGCGCATATGGCTAGGTCTCTTCATCTTACAATTTGTATGGCAATTTGGCCCGGGGTTGTGGTGTGGTAGGGGAGAACAGGGGATAATCCCACACAGGAGTTTCGAACAACGTCTGGTTCATGTTTGGCTGGATAACTCCACCACCACACGGGGTATGTGGTCGGCGATGGGGTCAAAATGCTCGTATGATCGAGGGCTTTTCGATGGATCTATCGGCGGGTTATTATTCGAAAAATCGAGCGAGTTCGTGGTGGAGCGGTTGAATATTCATTCTTTAAGTAAGAGTATTTATTTTGAATAATCAAGTAATTGATTGAATCAGGCCCTGCAGCAGTTTTAACTGAAGTTGAGAAGATAGCTGACTCTAGTTCATCTTATATAAGCTTAGATTATTTCCAGTCATTTTCATCAATATAGTTGTAAAGTGATATATTCTCTTTCTCTGAATCTGAATCTGATAAGTTTTGAAAGAGAATTCTTATAAAAGCTTAACATTTTTTCTCAAAAGAATTTGCTGTATATGATTTATTCTGAAACTTATATTCTAAGACTGGAAGTTTTACTAAACTTCTTGTTTTAGTATAGTTAAAAGCTTTAAAAACTTTCTTTTCTTATACTTCTTTAAGAAATTTATTTCAGCAGTCTGTTTTAACTCTTTTATTATCTGAAAAATATTCATTTCTGACAGTTTTGAACTCTTTATCAGATATTACATCATTCTTTCAATCTCTTCAAGCAGTAGCTAATTGTTTTTTTTTTGAATGTGATATTCTTATTTTATCAAGATTTGAAATCCTCAGAAGACTTTCTCTTTGAAATATTATCTTTAATACTTATTAGAATAATAGATATAATGAGCTTCACTTTATTCTTAAGCATTTCATTTGAGAGATTCTAATCAGAATTTCAATATAGCTCACTCTGCTTTTCAGATTTTAACAGTTTTATACTTTCTTCAACTGCTTTTCAATCAGCTTTTTCAAATTTAAACTGATTAGAGAGACAAGGATTTTCACTCCTTTATTTTTCACTCAGTTCAATATTAAATTGAATAATCTCATGATCTGATTCTGATGTCTCATTTCAATTAATAAATCAGTTGATAAGTCGTTTTTCTATTAGATTTTATGATATGAATATTAGATCTATAATAGATTTCTATTTTATATCTTTTCTAAAGAATGTTTATTGATCAGACTTGTTAACTAAATCTATTGAATACTCAAAGATTTATTCAATCAGATTATCTACTCTTACTGCTCTTTTATATTCTGAATTGTATCAGAGATAATGTGTATTGAAATCTCCTGCAATTATAAAGTTTCTTAATGAAGTTATATTCAGAAATTCTCTATTAATTATTCAGATATTGTTATTTTTCTTTAATGACTTTTCATTATAGATATTTATAAGCTGTATAGTATTAAACTCATTCTCTTTACTTATAATATCACGCATCAGAATATCAGGGTCAGATATGATATTAAATCTTAGATTAAATTAATATCTTAATCTCTTTCTTTCATAGATTACTACTCTTGACTTTATCTCAGACTTTTAAGATAGAAAGTAGTAGTAGCTTGAATAACAAATAATGTATTTTTACTCAGTATCAAAATTGAATTTCTGAAGCAGTATAAAATTAACTTTTTATTCAAATATAATTTAAAGATAAGAATAAATACATTTTGAGTTTCTATTTATATTATTTTGAACAAATATGATTTTTAAAGAGTTTTTAAACTTTTTTTGTTGTTTTTGTTGTATATTCATACTAAAAGAGAGTAGAGATAGAGTAGAATCTAATCATTGTCATCAGATAGTAGATTATAACTATTTTGAAAAGAAGAAATCTCAACTACTTGTATTATATCTAGTTTATCATCAGAGTCATTTCTCAATTCTCTAATCTTAACAGAAGTTTGAGAATTTAAATTCTGTTTACATTTAGCTGAAGAATTGAAGTTTAAAGATTTAGATAGCTAAGAGTATCTTTTTTTTAAGCTTACAGTTGTAGATTTACTGACTTGACTATTCTCTTTAGTTCTAGATTGACTTTGAGTTTCATCTTTTCTTCAGTTTTGTTAAGTTCTTGAAGTAAACATACATTCTTTTAAGCTAGATACATGTTTTTCTTTATAATTAGAGCATTTAAGCAGAGTGTGTTGACATATTTCATCTCTTTTTAAGCATATTTCATATTTATGATTACTAGTTTTATGATCTCTAGCACAGAATGCATATTTTAAGTCTCTAAAATAAGAGATTATAAAGTGTTAATATCTTTGACAGTTTGAACACTGTGTTTAAGCTTTGAGATTCATTCTTAAGTCTTTGTATTCATGAACTCTCATTTTCAAATCTGCTACTCTTACTTCAGAGATCTTTGACTATTCAAGTATCTTTATATATACTAGAACAGAGGCATTTCTTCTACTTTATCTGATCTTAATAGAATTTAGTTATACACACTCTTTTCTCAGTTGAATAAAGTTTTATTCTTCTAATTCATTCTTGAGAAGTAGCATTTCTTCTTCATAGTCAAAAATTTCAACTGAAATATTATAAAGAATCAATTTATCTCACTTTTCATCTCTCTCAGATACAATTATTATGTTTAACAAAGATTCTACTGCTAATTTTCAGAGATTCTTATTCTGATTAAGGAATTCTGCACTGAATTCAGGCATTGTAGTCAGAATGATGAACTTTTTAAAGAAGAATGACTCAATTAAAGCTATAACTGATTTTTGAACTTTAATATCAGTTATTAATTGAGAAAAGAACTGCTGATTAATTTCATTTCTAATTCTGAAAAAAAGATTTGAGTTTAGCTTGTTTCTCTGCAAGATGTTCTAATTTGAGACTTTGAGAATAAGTCTTCTATTTCTGAAGATTTGAAAGTTTTTCTCTTTTTGCATTTTTTTCTTCACTTTTCTATGACTAGAAGTAGGAGCAGTATTCTTCTAAGTTTTCTCAGGATTTTAAGCAGGTTTTGAGATAGCAGGATTAGAGACAGCAGGTTTAGAGATAGCAGGATTAGAGATAGCAGATTCAGCTGCTTAATCATATGTTTTCTTCTGATTTAAAGAAGAAGAAGAAGAAGTAGAAAAAGAAGAAGAGTAAAATGAAGAGTCAGTGATTGTACTAGGAATTTTCAATGTTTTTTAAACTGTGTTTGAAATTTCAAGTTTGAACTTGATAATCTTCTGTAGTTGTCTAGTCTGAGTATAAAGAATTAACAGAACTTCTTCATTCATCTCACTCAGACACTGCTTTTCAAGAATTTTACTTACTTTTTCAAGTTTCTGTATTTCAAGAACTTGTTATTTCTCTATTTCTTCTTTCTTTCTTCTCTTCAAATTTTCAATGTCAGGAATAGCATTTAAAAAAGCATCTTTTTTCACATCAACTGAGTGTATTTTTGAACTCATTGTTATTATTATTATTATTATTATTCTTTCATTATACTCATATGCAAGAGGAGCTTATGATGAGTTCTTACATGATGTTAAATACAGGTCAAGTGTTGATTATACAGGAGGAAATACAGGTGTTAAGACCACGTCAAGATAACAAGAACATAGGAAATACAAAGAAGTGACAATTAAATACATGTGATAATAACTTTTCATCTCAGAAACATAGAGTGATTTGTTAAAAGCGATTTATACACCTCTGTATTTATTAGAAACCTGAGGTGCTTGAGTTCTGAATTTAATATCCCCCTGCGGGTTTTTGAACTTCACCCACCTTGATTTCTCACACCAAGGTGCTACTAGATGGCTGCATTAATCATTCAGTCACTGAGACTGAACTCATTGTTCTCCCTTAATAAAAAGTTGATCAGACTGTTTCAATTTAGATATTTATTGAACTCTTTTGAATTGAAAAGTGAGTCAGACTGTGTTAATTAAGAGATCTCTAAGTCTGTTTTCAATTGAAAAGTTGGTCAGACTGTTTGAAAAGAAGAATCAAAGACTTTTATATATAAAACACCTGATTTTTTTCACACTAGTTCAGTAACTAGGTTAGATTTTTGAAGAGAATCTAATAAACTAAAATTAATTTCTGAGAGAAATTAATAAAATCTTTACAATCTCTTTCTTGAGATACAGTGAGAAAAAGTATGATATCAATTGATAATAAATCAGATAATATGATAGATTTTGAGAGAAAAACTGATTAAAAATAAATTAATTTTTTTCAGAGAAATTGATTAAAACTATTCAATTTTATTCTAAATCATTCAATTCTTCTCACATAACAAGTGTGCAACTCAAATCAGTTAATAAAGAGTGTAAAAAAGAATTAAGTATTAATGAAAGCTCTTAAGTCACTGAAAAAGTAATTCTTACTTAAAAGAATATGAAATTATAATAGAAAACAACTCTGTTTTTAATTCTTTATAAGAATATTGTGTAAAACTTAGAGAAAAACATCTCACTTTTTCAAGAGAAGTAAAAAACTAATTCTAAGCTCTTTTTTTTTTGCATTAACTGCTGCAGAAGAATGAGATAGAAACTGCTAAGATATACACTACTGTATATCTTCTATCAAGACTTTCTCTCTTCAGAGTCTTGATATTATAGAGAATATAAATCTGTTTCTATATAATAATATAAATATTATCAGTAGATTCTAGAGTAACTGATTATTTATATCTTAAAATAGAAGTCTTTGTCAATGATTGTATTAATATAGAGTTAATTCTCAAATTCAATAGAAATCTAGTATTGCTATTCTCAATCTCTTACAGAATCTATTGAATATTGAGATATTAAAACTAGATTTAATATATCTCTCTGTGCAGGGATTAAAGTCTCAGTCAGATCTTGAAGTATACTGATTTTATAATTGTCATGTCTGCTGATTATGTATTGAATACAGTTGTCAAGGTATCTTTTTGTATTTTTCTGCCGGGGATGAGCCAGATTGAAAGAAGCAGTATAAGGATGAGACTTGATATTGATGTCTTGATACATCAAAGATAGACAGAGTTTTCACAGAGAATGCACTTCAGATATATCTGTTGATTATGTACTTGATACTATTATCAAGGTCTCTTTTTATATTTTTCTGCTGAAGGTGAGTCAGATTGAAAAGAGTGATATATGAGTGAAACTTGATGTTAATGTTTTGAAACATCAAAGATAGACAGGGCTTTTACAGAAGTTGCTTCTCAGATGTCTTCACAATTACAGATTGAGAATCCTTTAAAATCAAAAAGATTGGTGTATATGACTAGGTCTCTTCACCTCATAATTTGTATGACAATTTGGCTCAGAGTTGTGATGTGATAGAGATGAACAGAGAATAATCTCACACAGAAGTTTCAAACAATGTCTTGTTCACATTTGGCTGAATAACTTCATCATCACACAGGGTACGCGGTCAGCGATGAGGTCAAAATGTTTGTATGATTGAGAGCTTTTTAATAAATCTATCAGTGAGTTCTTATTCAAAAAATTAAGTGAGTTCATGATTGCTTGATTTTTATAACTGTAATATAAACTCACACTTCTTGTTTTAATATAGTTGAAAGCTTTAAAAAGTTCCTTTTCTTATACTTCTTCAAGAAATTTGTTTCAGTAGTCTGTTTTAACTGTTTTAATATCTGAAAAATATTCATTTCTGACAGCTTTGAACTCTTTATTAGATATTACATTATTCTTTCAATTTCTTCTAGCAGTAGTTAATTATTTTCTTTTAGATGTAATATTTTTATTGTATCAAGATTTGAAATATTCAGAAGACTTTCTCTTTAAAATATTATCTCTATCACTTATTAGAATAATAGATGTAATGAGCTTCACTCTATTCTTAAGCATTTCATTTGAGATATCTTGACCAGAATTCCAATATAGCTCATTCTGTCTTTCAGATTTTAACAGTTTTATACTTTCTTCAACTGCTTTTCAATCAGCTTTTTCAAAGTTATACTGATTAGAGAGAAGAGAGTTTTCACTCATTTGTTTTTCACTCAGTTTAATATCAAATTGAATAATCTCATGATCTGATTCTGATGTCTCATTTGAATCAATAAATCAGTTTACAAGTCTTTTTTTCATTAGATTTTATAATATGAAGATTAAATCTATAATAGATTTCTGTTTTATATCTTTTCTAAAGAATGTTTGTTGATCAGACTTATTAACTAAATCTATTGAATACTCAAAGATTTATTCAATCAGATTATCTACTCTTACTGCTCTTTTACATTCTGAATTTTATCAGAGATAATGTGTATTGAAATCTCCTGCAATTATAAAGTTTCTTAGTAAAGTTATGTTTAGAAATTCTCTATTAATTATTCAGATATTATTATTTTTCTTCAATGACTTTTCATTATAGATATTTATGAGCTGTATAGTATTAAACTTATTCTCTTTATCTATAATATTACTCATCAGAATATCAGAGTCAGACATAATATTAAATCTTAGATTAAATTAATATCTTGATCTCTTTCTTTCATAGATTACTACTCTTGACTTTATCTCAGACTTTTGAGATAGAAAGCAGTAGTAGCTTGAATGAGAAATGATGTATTTTTACTCAGCATCAAAATTCAGTTTCTAAAGCAGTATAAAATTAACTTTTTATTCAAATGTAATTTGAAGATAAGAATAAATGTAATTTGAGTTTCTATTCACATTATTTTGAATAAATGTGATTTTTGAAGAGTTTTTAAACTTTTTTTATTGTTTTTATTGTATATTCATACTAAAAGAGAGTAGAGATAGAGTAGAATCTAATCAATGTCATCAGATAGTAGATTATAACTATTTTGAAAAGAAGAAATCTTAACTACTTATATTATATCTAGTTTATCATCAGAGTCATTTCTTAGTTCTCTAATCTTAAGAGAAGTTTGAGAATTCAAATTCTGTTTACATTTAGCTGAAGAATTGAAGTTTGAAGATTTAGATAGTTGAGAGTTTCTTCTTTTTAAGCTTGTAGTTGTAGATTTACTGACTTGACTATTCTCTTCAGTTCTAGATTGACTTTGAGCTTCATCTTTTCTTCAGTTCTTTTGAGTTCTTGAAGTAAATATACATTCTTTTAAGCTAGATGCATGTTTTTCTTTGCAATTAGAGTATTTAAGTAGAGTATGTTGATATATTTTATCACTTTTTAAGCAATTTTCACATTTATACTCACTAGCTTTGTAATCTCTAGCACAGAATGCACATTTTAAATCTCTAAAATAAGAGATTACACAGTGTTCATATCTTTGACAGTTTGAACACTGTATTTAAGCTTTGAGATTCATTCTTGAGTCTTTGTATTTATGAACTCTTATTTTCAAATCTGTTACTCTTACTTCAGAGATCTTTGTTTATTTAAGTATCTTTATATATACTAGAACAGAGGCATTTCTTCTACTTTATCTGAACATAATTGAATTTAGTCACACAGACTCTTTTCTCAGTTGAATAGAGTTGTATACTTCTAATTCATTTTTGAGAAGTAGTATTTCTTCTTCACAGTCAAAAATTTCAACTGAAATATTATGAAGAATGAATTTATCTCACTTTTTATCTCTCTCAGATAGAATTATTATATTTAACAAAGATTCTACTGCTGATTTTCAGAGATTCTTATTCTGAATAAGGAATTCTGCACTGAATTCAGACATTGTAGTCAGAATTATAAAGTTTTCAAAGAAGAATAGCTCAATTGAAGCTATAACTAATTTTTGAACTTCTATATTAGTTATTAACTGAGAAAACAACTGCTGATTAATTTCATTTCTGATTTTAAAAATGAGATTTGAGTTTAGCTTGTTTTTCTGTAAGATGTTCTGATTTGAGACTTTGAGAATAAGTCTTCTATTTTTGAAGATTTGAAAGTTTTTTTCTTTTTGCATTTTTTTTCCACTTTTCTATGAATAGAAGTATGAGCAGTATTCTTCTCAGTTTTCTCAGGATTTTGAGCAGGTTTTGAGACAGCAGATTTAGAGACAGTAGGTTTAGAGATAGTAGATTCAGCTGCTTAAGCATATATTTTCTTCTGATTTAAAGAAGAAGAAGAAGAAGTAGAAAAAGAAGAAGAGCAAAGTGAAGAGACAGTGATTATACTAGAAATTTTCAATATTTTTTAAACTGTGTTTGAAATTTCAAGTTTGAACTTGATTATCTTCTGTAGTTGTCTAGTCTGAGTATGAAGAATTAACAGAACTTCTTCATTCATCTCATTCAGACACTGCTTTTCAAAAATCTTGCTTGCTTTTTCAAGTTTCTGTATTTCAAGAACTTGTTGTTTCTCTATTTCTTCTTTCTTTCTTCTCTTCAGAATTTGAATCTTAGAAATAGCATTTGAGAAAGCATCTTTTTCCACATCAACTGAGTGTATCTTTAAACTCATTGTTCTAACTCAATGAAAAGTTGATCAGACTGTTTTAATTGAGAGATTTATTGAACTCTTTTGAATTGAAAAGTTGATCAGACTGTTTCAATTAAGAGAATTCTAAGTTTGTTTTCAATTGAAAAGTTGATCAGACTATTTCAAAAGAAGAATAAAAGACTTTTATGTATAAAATACCTGATTTCTTTCACACTAGTTCAGTAACTAGATTAGATTTTTGAAGAGAATCTAATAAACTAAAATTAATTTTTGAGATAAATCAATAAAATCTTTACAATGTCTTTCTTAAGATATAGTGAGAAACAGTATGATATCAATTGATAATAAATCTAATAATATGACAGTTTTTAAGAGTAAAACTGACAAAAAACAAATCAATTTTTTGCAGAGAAACTGATTAAAACTATTTAATTTTGTTCTAAATTATTCAATTCTTCTCACATAATAAGTGTGCAACTCAAATCAGTTAATAAAGACTGTAAAAAAGAATTAAGTATTAATAAAAGCTCTTCAGTCACTGAAAAAGTAATTCTTACTTAAAAGAATATAAAATTATGATAGAAAACAACTCTGTTTTTAATTCTTTGTAAGAATATTGTATAAAACTCAGAGAAAAACATCTTACTTTTTCAAGAGAAGTAAAAAACTAATTCTAAGATTCTTTTTTTTTTGCATTAACTGCTGCAGAAGAATGAGATAGAAACTGCTAAGATATATACTACTGTATACTCTCTATTAAGACTTTCTCTCTTCAGAGTCTTGATATTATGGAGAATATAAGCCTGTTTCTATATAATAATATAAATACTGTCAGTGAGATGTAGAGGAACTGGTTATTTATATCTTAAAATAAAAGACTTTGTCAATGATTATATCAATATAGAGTTAATTCTCAAATTCAATAGAAATCTAGTGTTGCTGTTCTCAATTCCTTGCAGAATCTATTAAATATTGAGATATTAAAACTAGATTTAATATATCTCACTGTGCAGGGATCAAAGGCTCAGTCAGACCTTTAAGTATACTGATTTTATAGTTGTCGTGTCTGCCGATTATTTATCGAATACAGTTGCCGAGGTATCTTTTTGTATTTTTCTGCCAGGGATGAGCCAGATTGAAAGGGGCGGTACGAGGGTGAGACTTGGCGTTAATGTCTTGATACACAAAAGACAAACAGGGTTTTGTAGTCAAGAGCTGCTAACTCTATTGATTACATGAGAGATAAAAATAGAGATAAAGACTCTATAAGAAGTGAAATTTCTTACATATCTCTTCCTCTCTAAGACTTTATCTGTGAAGTCTTTCACTGAGTGATTTCATAGAATTGAGCTCAGCACTGCAGTGATACTCACTAAAAATCCTTCATATCTATAAAAAATCTTAGTGAGGAAAAATCTCTTATTACTATGAAAGAGAAAAGAGTCTATTACTCAGTTTATTATTTTATAAGATTCTTTATAATCTGCAGATTTTTTCTCTGACTACTATATTGATTCATCTCATATCTTTTATACAGAAGAGTTCTGATTAACTTCTTAATTAATTTTTTACCAGGGTTCTTTTCGTGGATTATT
>NW_003101677.1:3301600-3304038 GCF_000003855.2 Blastomyces gilchristii SLH14081 | reverse complement strand
ATTCTTATTTCACATCTTTCAATCTGAAGAGTTCAGTAAGCATAAAGCATTTTTTCACAAGATTCTTATATAATCATTATACAGATTTATTCTGCAGATGAATTACTTTCTGTGAGATTACTCTCATCAAAGAGAAGCATTTATAACTTAATCTTTTACTCATTCTTATGAATCATCATTCTTTAACACTATAGAATTGTGAGGAATTTTTCATTCTTTTATTAACTCTGTAGAATTGTAGAATCAAGATATCTACAGTCTGTAATCATCTTTGTAGTTATATAGAAAGATTCAAATCTGCAATTTATAATTACTTTTTATTTACTAGAGTGATCTGACTGTTCTGTAGAATCACTTATAGTGTAAATAAATCTCTCTAGAGTAGTATAAATAGACTGGCCGCTGAGACCATAAATTTCACATTTGGTTTCATTTGATCTGATCTTATACATTTCTTGATGTGAATCCCGCTGGGACTAGTCATTAAAAAAACATGTAAAGTGACTATATATCAGATCTCAAAATGAAACTATGACTTGAAAAAAATGAGAAAGTGATCTCATTTGATCTTATTTAGTCTCATTCTTTACATAAAGTTACTATTTTTAGACATTTTGAGGTTTTTTTTAGACTATTTTTAATTTTTTAAAAAGTAACGCTTTTTGATAACACTCAAATGAGATTTAAAGTCATTTAAAGGAATAAAAATAATTTAAATTGAGCAGTGGAAATCATGGTCTCATTTGAAAAATGTGACAAGAGTAGACAGTAAGTCTCACTGAAACAGTATGAGACTACTATCTAATGTTAAAACCGTGTAATGGGATCAGTTAAATTGGTAATGAAACTATCAAAAAATCTGGTTCTGATTCCAGACACAGTCACACGGTCAGTCTAAGTATAAATATCTTAGATCTGTTCACAGAATCTCATCTTCTTTTTTCTTTTTCTATAACAGCTCTCATTTCTACAAACTATAAGTATTCTCATTTATCTGTGAAGTGTTTTCACTTAGATAATAGAGAGAGAGTATTTCTGATAATATCTACATATTAATTTAAGAACTTCTCAAGAATAAAAAATTTTTCAATTTTAATATCTTTATAAACAATATCTGATCACTGCTGAGCTTTTTATAAGTATTTCTGCAACTTCTCTGATTACTTTTTACTGATTAATAGAGCAGAAATCTCATCACTTATAACAGCATCTTCATCTCTTTCAGCTCTGTCACTGTACCTGATCTTCAGATCAGTGATTAACTCTGTATCTCTCTCAGATCAGTCTCTGACTTCAAGTAACACAGTTCTGCTCTTTGCTGTAAGTCTCTTTATAAGTAATTTCTTACAGATTCTAGCTAACAGTTTCTGCGAAGCTCTCAGTGCTGTCAGTGCTCTCTGTAGCTTTATAAGTCTATAATCATCTTCTCTCTATTCACACAATCTCTGATCAGATATATGTAAATATATCTAGATTCTCTATTAACAGTTCTCACACTGCAGCACATTTTCATAATCTTATTATCAATGAGAGATAAGTCTCTGAGTACTCACAAAATTCAGATAATCAAGACAATGTAAATATTATGAATTCATAATAGAAGTTAATCTGAACAGATGAGTCTTCTCTTTGCATCTCAATTGTTTTCAGGCTGAATGCTTCAGTATAACTGAAGAAGCAGACACAGTTTCATGAGAGGTATCTGATTACATGTATAGATAATCAGTTCTCAAGACTTCGCTGTAACTGTATATATTTCAATATTCATCTTCTCTAAAGTCTGTGCATTTCTAACAGTCTTTATATTAAATATAACAATTGTCTGTATCACAGACATAATACTCTCTGCTTCTTTGAAGAGAAGAATTAATAGTCACAGAAGAGTTAGATGTTATAGATATTAAAAATACAAGTGTGAATTTTCTTTGTTTTTTCTTTGTTAATCTCTAAATTATGTTCACAGTTCTGTTTTTATTTTCTTTGTTTTTTAGCTTTTAATAAGAACATGATTTCTTCTTCTCTTTGTATATATCACAGACTGTTCATCTCAGTAAAAACTTATTATCTTATAGACTAGAGTTTATAAATGACAGTGTTAATATCTTTATTATAATTAGATTCTTAGTAAAGACTACATTATTCTGACTTATGAGAATTCACAGTATAAAAGTTATGTCTCAGCTTTTACAGATGTCTTATCTGTTCAAATGATTCTTAAGTGAACTTATTCATCTTATCAGAATATTCTTATCACTGAATCTTGAATCAGAGCTTGTAATCTCACTTCTCTGAGTTAATAATCTCTTTAATCTGATATTCTCTTTCACTCTCTAATACTTTATAAATAGAGTAATAAGTTACAGAATTCTCTTCTAAGAATTTCTTATATTCATAGAGTAAAGAGATATAAAAAATATTATATATCTGTAACTTAGAAT
>NW_003101677.1:3298091-3300919 GCF_000003855.2 Blastomyces gilchristii SLH14081 | reverse complement strand
CAGAGAGACTCATAAGAGTATTTACTTCTAGCTATTCTCAAGATTTCTGTAGAATGAGTAGAGAAGTAAGTTCTTTATACAATCTGAATCACACTATCTGTGAACTTTGATAAATAGTACAAGAATTCACTATCTTCTTCACAAGTTCTCATATCTTCAGTCAGAAGTATTTTCTTATAAGTAACTCATGAGTTATTATTATTATTATTATTATTATTATTATTCTTTCATTATACTCATATGCAAGCGGAGCTTATGATGAGTCCTTGCGTGATGTTAAATACAGGTCAAGTGTTAATTATACAGAAGGAAATACAGGTGTTAAGATCATGTCAAGATAACAAGAACATAGGAAAATACAAAGTAGTGACAATTAGATACATGCAATAATAACTTCTCAGCTCAGAAACATAGAGTGATTTATTGAAGTGATTTGTACACCTCTGTATTTATTAGAAATCTGAGGTGCTTGAGTTTCAGATTTAATGTATTCCCTGCGGGTTTCGAACCCACGCGCCTTGATTTCCCACGCCAAGGTGCTACTGAGTGGCTGTATTAATCATTCAGCCACCGGGGCAGTAACTCATGAGTTCTAGTATCTGTAAAATAACTTACTAGAGAAGAGTCATGATATCTTTTAATAAGTTCTATGTACAGAAACTTATTCACAGATATATAAATTCAGCTCTCTCTTTATAAGAGATTATTTAAATCTCTTTAATTCTTTGTTTCTACAGAGTTAATCCCTGTTATAAGCAGTTTCTGAATATACTGAAAATATTCATTCTTTAGTTACAGTTCAGACAATCTGAATAGAAGATCTTATATAAACTTATACTCTATTTTCTCTTATATCAGATCTTTCACAGTACTTCTTGAAGTCTGTAAACTCTTCAAATTATAGATACTCTGTTCAATAATTCTTACAGAGATTCTCAGAGTGTTGACTCTCAGTATTATAAAGAGTAATTATACAGACTTCTTCTCTCTCTCTTCTCTTTTCTCTTACAGAGAATTGAAAGACTCTTCAGTTAATCTCTTTATATCACTCAGTCTGAGTATTTTATAAAGCTTTTCTATCTTCTCTAGTCTCTCTGTATATGTCACTCTGATCTTCTTAATATAGTCAGATCTATAAAAGAGTCTGTCTACTGAGTTCTTAGTTCTTTTGATATATTCTATTTTGAATCAGAACTTACTCAGTCTCTGAGCTTAACAGATCTGTTACTGTAAGAGTTTCTTGATTGAAGTAAACTGTTATAAACTATCATAATCAGTTCTAACAGTAATTACTGATATAAGACTTTTAAAATAGTCATATCAGTGATAAAAGAATTTCACTATTATAAGAAGCTTCTAATTATAAATATTATAGTTAATCTCTGTAAGTTGTATCTTTTATGAGAAATAGATTACTGAAATTCAGTTCTTATTTAACTGCAGTTGTAAGACAATTTCTGAAATTATAAAGAAGAAGACATCTGTCTTCAATCTGATTAAAAGTAAGAGATTAAAATGAAACAGTATTACTATATTTATTAATATCTGTTTTAATCTTATAAAGACTGTGTGAGTTTCTGAGATAAGAAAGTTCTTACAGTTCTTTCTTCTTAAGAATCTTTTCATTTTTTATTTATAGAATGACTTCTTCTTATTTTCACTCTTCAGTATATTCATAAGAATTAAGAAGATTCTTATAAATATAAAGATAAACTATCTATAGAAATTCACAAAGCTCAGAAAGATCTGAATCTTATAAATTCTAGTTAACTTCAGCTATAATAGAATAGTCTTAACTTATAAAGATTTTATCTGAATACTATTTACAGTGATTATATATTCTAGAAAATTAATCTGATAAGTACTGAAGATATACTTTATAAGCTTAATATACAGTTCTATCTCATCTAAGCTCTTTAACACAGTTTATACATACTCAGTATATTCTTTCTTCTTTATAGAGTACATTATCACATTATTCAGATATATTATTATAAAGATATTTAAATATATATAAAGTATTTTATTAATAAAAGACTGAAATACTGCAGAGATATTAATCAAATTAAAAGACATCATTAGATATTTAAATAATCTCAGTACAGTTCTAAAGACTGTCTTTCATTTATTCTCAGACTGTATTTATAGCTGTGTATATATATTAATCACATTCAGTTGTATGAATATAACAGCTCTCATAAGACAGTTAATCACATTCTCAATCAGAGACAGAAAATAGCAACTCTTTATTATTTTAAAGTTCAGATTATAATAGTCTATATATAATTTGAGATCTTTATTCTTCTTCTTCATAAAGATCACAGAGACTTCTATGAAGATCTGTGAAGATCAGATAAAGTTATTCTTCAGATTCTTCTTTATATAAGTCTGTAAGATCTCTATCTCATGATAAGAGAGCTTATGAATTGATTTTCAGAAGTGTTTCTATTCTTCTATTAAATTTATTATCAGATTCTTCTCACAGTGAGATAAAAGCTTAGCTATTTTTACTGAGTTAAATATCTCTGTAAGATCTCAGTATTTCTCTGATATCTGAAGCTCAGTTTTCATAACTATAAAGTTATCAGACATTTATAAAGTTATTATATAGATGAACTTGTCTTCTTTAATCAACTCTACAGTATTAACTGATTCTATCTCTATAAGTAAGTCTGCTAACACTGATCAGAAGTATAAACCTGACTCATAGATAACTATATATAAATTATGTCTTTAAAGTTATACAAGTCTTAAGTACATGTTATCTGTGATATCTAGAATAATCACAGTTTCTGCAAATCTTCTTCAGGTTTCAGAGAGATCTTATA
>NW_003101677.1:3294925-3297648 GCF_000003855.2 Blastomyces gilchristii SLH14081 | reverse complement strand
CTTATTCTCTTTTTCTGATAAATCTGTTCTCTGTTATTCTGACCCTTGCAGAGAAGTTAATAATTCATTCTTCATAGATCTATGACTCTTACAGCGATCTGTAAGTAGTGAATAAGAGTTATTAGTTTCTTCAGAGTTAAGAACTTAGAGTCTTACTCAATGAGCTTATTCTATATATTTTAATCAGCTTCTTTATAAATATTATCATTCAGATCTTGTTTCAGAGCTCTATTTTCACAGATTTTAATTTATATCATAATTTTATAAAGTACTGTGAGTAGTTTTTATCAGATTTCTTATCTCTGTTTCTAATATTAATAATTATAGCTTAGATATTCTCTGTCTAACTTACAGAGTTCTTTAACTTATTCTCTAGATAGATCTTGAGAACAGATTAGTAAAATCTCTTATAATTATTCTCTAGATAATCTAGTCAGTTATTGACTTCAGTGTAGTAGAGATCTGTTATTACATAGATAATAGCTTCTTCATCTTTTATATTACACAGTCAGGCTTGTGAGTTGATTTTAAATACAAACTTATAAAAGCTTTTATAGATTGTGATTTAGTGAGTAATCTTAAGTAGTTATAACTTAAGAAAGCTTCTTTTCAGTTTGTAGATATCTCTGAAGATTATATCTAGAGACTCAGTTTAAGAGTGTTTACAGACAGTAAGTATTTCTTATAAAAAAATAGCTTAATTTCACAGAAGATGCTCAAGAATGTTCTTTACTGAGATTAATTTATTTATAAGTTCAGAAAGTTTCTCTGTCACAGATATAGTAAATGATATCTTATAAGTAATTAATAAGTTCTCTGAAACTTCTTTTATAGAGATTATTTATAATTCAGATGACTGCTTCTAAATATCTGAAGTAGAGTTCATAGAGATTGAAGTATATAAGTTTCTAGTTCTCTCAGTCATAATGAGTGATTACTGACTGACAGAGCTTGAAATGTAAGAATAAGTACTCACAGACAATTATTCAGATATTTATAGCTTGATATGATATATACTGTTAACTACTAGAAGTATTCATGATGGAAAGAGAAATATAGAGATTACATGTATAATGATATTCAAGCTGAGTTATGAATAGTATCTGTGAACTTCAGTCTATATAGTTATATATAGTCAAGAGCCGCTAACTCTATTGATTACGTGAGAGATAGAAATAGAAGTAAAGAATTCGCGAGAAGCGGGATTTCTCACATAATGTGACTGCTTTATTTATTTATTAAATATCATGAAATCATTGTTATTGTTTAGAGAAGGTATAAATTATAGTAGAAATGTTTTAAATCTGTGATATTTAAATTATTAGTCAATCTATTCAAAATTAACAGTAGTGTTATTAAAAAGCATTATTAAACAATAATATTAAAAAGTGTTATCAAAAAATATTATCTTTTATAAAGTGAATGTAAAAGTTTCTTGAGTAATTACTTTCATCTTATTCTTATTTCAAGAATCAGATATTTTATTATTCTTCATCTCAGTATTAAGATTCTTTATCAGTGTTTATATTATAAGTTGAATTACATAAGTAATGTAGAAAATATGACCTTATTTATCATTTCAGAAATGCAAAGTCAATTTTTACTTCAGCTCTTTATCATAGTATAGATATTTACAGCATTGTCAGTTGTAATTATAAGAAGACTGAGACTAATATCTTAATAGTCATTTTTAATCACAGTTATTAATATCTCTGTTATATAATTCTTAGTATGACTACTGATCAATGATTTAAATTCAATTAATATCTCTTAATAAGTTTAGTTCTCATCAATGTAATAACATGTAACTCTTATAAATATATGATTGTTTATACTAGTTTATATATTCACTGTGAGAGACACTCTTTGATAATTCTTTAACTCTGATTCTAGATATTATATATTAACTTTGTAGTATATCTCAAGATTGAACTGAAGACAGAATTAATATAAAATATGAAGATTTAAATTAAGTATTTGAAGAAGTGTTCAGAATTCAGAGTTTTCAATTAATTAAAGAGAAAGATTCAGAGATATATATATACAAAGTAATTATTCACAGAAGTTATCAGATAAGAGTTATAAAATCAGAGTACTAATATATAATTGTTTTCACATGATTTTCTTTAAATAGAAAGTTAGTGTTATTAAAAATTATTATCTAATACAGTAACTTATCAGCTTAGTAGTAATTTTCTGATTATTTTTCTTTCATTATCTGCATTCTGATAACTTCAGATATCAGAAAATTTCTTCAGAGCTATAATCAGTTTATAATAAATATTTCTGAATAAAGTTATAGTAATTATAGTAGAGAGATAACTCTTCAGTAATCTGTAATATAATCTATTAATAATTATCTCATAGTTTATCTCAGTGTTTGTGTTAAGTTTTTCATAAATTTTGTGACCTGAAATCAGATGTGAAGAATGAAGTGATTATTTATTATAATTGAAAGACAGTACTCTATATTAAATTGTAAATAATATAGACTTTGTAATTCACAGTGATTTCTTAAAGAGTTTTATAAATCTTCAATAGAAGTAAAAGAAGTGAAAGAAGTGAATTCAGAAGACATAGTAATAATTTAAGAAATATAATAATTTATTTTTAATAACTGATAACTGATATATGTAAGAAGAATTATTATAAGAGAAAATAATCCGCTTCAGCGCCCCCAGTTATAACTGTAGTACTGCTCAGATTGAATTTTATCAACATAG
>NW_003101677.1:3292387-3294650 GCF_000003855.2 Blastomyces gilchristii SLH14081 | reverse complement strand
TTCTCTTCTTATTATTCTTTATAATCTACTTCTCATTCTCATTCTTCTTCTTCTTCTTCTTATCTGAAATGATAATCATCTTAAAATCTCTCTCTACTGTCTTCTCAGAGAAGAGTTTTCACTGCTCTTCTTCAGTTATATTAATCTGCATTTCAAAATCCTGCATTTTCTAATCTACTGTCTTAGATTTTATCTCAGTAATAAGTAGATTAATATACTCAGAGAGTAGAGCTGTCTTCTTAATATTCTGAATTATGCAGTGTGTTCAAGACCTGAATAAGATCTTATTTCTCTTCTTCTCTACTAGCTTCTACTAATTAATTAGAGAATAGAAGTATTATCAAAAATTATTATCTTTTAATAAATAAAAAGCTTATCAGTTTTAACTTCTTTATCTCTTACTTTAACATTCTCTTAATCTTCTTCTGCTGCTATTTATTTATAGTAATACTCTTCTTCTCTCTCTCTCTCTTCATCTTAGTCTTAAATTATTCTCATAACTTCTTCTAGTCTTATCACTACTGTATAAGACTCTTTACTATCTTCTTTTTTATTCTCTTTTACACAGTGTTATTCATATTATTTCTACACTTAGTTCAGTCTAAATTTATCAGAAGTATTACTTAAAATCATTATTATTCTACTTTCTTATAAAGTCTCTTCAAGGTATTATAATATGTCTTACAATCTGTCTTCTCTCACTTAAATATTATCTTCTTCTCACTCTTTAATCTGTGATAGTACTCACATGTCTTGATAATCTGCAGAACTGTAGAATATTTGAAGAGAGATAATATAATTAATTTTAATAAGTATTAAGAAGAAGTAAAGGCAGAGAAGACAGCTAGTAATGATATAATAATAATAGTAATGATAATAATGATAATGAAAATGATGATAGTAATAGTAATAATAATAATGATGATAATAATAATAATAATAATAATAATGAAAGAGAAAGTGCATTGAAATATATTATTAACTTATCAAATATAATGAGACTTAAAGAAAATATTGAAAGCTTTCAGAGATGTACAGAAACAGCTACAGTATTGTATAATAATATTATCTTCATTTAATACATGCACTATTAATATTCTTTATATACAGTTATTATATAATCTATATCAGAGATACATACAGAAAACAGATCTTTATTACTAGAGAGAATGATTACAGTGATTCTCTGTTTTCATATTATAAAGATAAGTTATTCTTATTTCTTTCTTCTATCTTTTCTCTTCTTCAATCAATCACTAATTTCAAGCTGATATGAAAACTACTAAAACACTCTTAGAAACTCTTAAATTGAAGAGTATAGACTAATTAAATTTTAAATACAGAAGAAATTAAATTATCTTCTACAGATTCAATTATCTATTCTTCTCTTAATAAAATAGCAGTCATGTCTCTCTCTCTCTCTCAATCAAATGAAACATGACTTGTGAAAAGTGAGTATCATGCTAGATTATAATGATTAACACAGTCTCAGTATACAGAGCTGTATATATACAGTATATACTGAACTGAGAGACTGTGTGAATTATAAACTGATAGCAGTATCTTAAGAAGAGCTGTATAACATGAGAAAGCTGCAATTCTTAGTTATATATGTAGAGAGTGAATCACTGCAGTAAGTGTATATATATTGTATAAAAGTAATACTTTTTAATAATACTCAGTCTCTGATATTATAAAAATAGAGTCTCTTTATAAGATCTGTTTTTATCAGAAGTTGAGAAATCTTATATTTCTTAAGATTTTCTTTACATATCTTATCTATGAAATTAATGAGAAGAATTATTAATTTCAGTATTCTGTTCTTGATATTATTTAAATAACAGCAGAGTTCACTCTGATCACACTTTTTAAGTGTATATTTTATAATTATTCACATTTATACAGATATATACAGATTATTTATTAGATAATATTAAGATAATAACTCATTGTAACTATATTATTCTCACTGTAAGAAATACACAGTTGATAATAAACATTATAAAGACTCTGAGAAGTAAGTATTTTAAGAGTATTACAGCTCTGTAATCTTGATTTTTTTATTTTTATTTTCTTTTTTTTTTCTTTCTCTTTTTTTTTGTGGATTTTTCTTATTTTATTTATTTTTTGTTTTTTTATTATTGGTCGGTACATGCTGGGTGATCCCAATGTAGTTTAAATATCATGATATAAGGTCGGAAAGGAAAAATTTTAGGATGCATTTGTATAAATTATGAATACACAACACAACTCTCATGTCCCG
>NW_003101677.1:3287940-3290091 GCF_000003855.2 Blastomyces gilchristii SLH14081 | reverse complement strand
ATTTTGTTGAAAATTCCAATAAAAAAGTGTTATTAAATATTATTACTTTTTCTGAACATAGATCAGCATTTATATAATTTTATTTAAAAAAAATTTAAATCAAAAAAACCAAAAAATAAAAATAAACAAAACCAAGAAAAAATCATATAATAAAAGAAAAAGAAAAAGAAAAAAAATAAAATAAAAAAAATAAGAATAAAAAATAAAAATAAAAAAAATCAAGATTGCAGAGCTGTAGTATTTTTAAAATACTTATTTCTCAGAGTCTTTATAATATTTATCACTAACTGTGTATCTCTCACAGTGAGAGTAATACAGCTGTAATAAGTTATTATCTTAATATTATCTAATAAATAATTAGTATATATCTATATAAATGTGAATATTTAGAAAATATACATTTAAAAAGTGTGATCAGAGTGAACTCTGCTGCTACTTGAGTAGTATTAAGAGTAGAATACTGAAATTAATAATTTCTCTCATTGATTTCATAGATAAGATATATAAAGATAATCTTGAGAAATATAAGATTCTCTGACTTCTGATAAAAATAGATCTTATAGAGAGACTCTATTTTTATAATATCAGAGACTGAGTGTTATTAAAAAGTATTACTTTCATATAATATATATATACTTACTGCAATGATTCACTCTCTGTGTATGTAATTAAGAGTTGCAGCTTTCTCACATCATACAGCTCTTTCTGAAATGCTGTTATCAGTTTACAACTTATACAGTCTCTCAGTTCAGTATACACTGTGTGTATACAGCTCTGTATACTGAAGCTGTATTGATTATTATAATCTGATATAATACTCACTTTTCACAGATCATGGTTTATTTAAGTGAGAGAGAGAGAAGACATAACTATTATTTTATTAAGAAAAAATGAATAATTAGTAATATTAAATATAATTTAATTCTTCTGTATTTAAAATTTAATTAGTCTATACTCTTTAATTTAAGAGTTTTTAAGAGTGTTTTAATAGTTTTCATACCAGCTTGAACTTAGTGATGAGTTGAAGAAGAAGAGAAAAGAGAGAAGAAAGAAATAAGAATAACTTATCTTTATAATATGAAAATAGAGAATCACTGTAATTATTCTTTCTAAGAATAAAGATCTGTTTTCTGCATGTATCTCTGATATAGATTATATAATAACTGTATACAAAGAATATCAACACTGTATATATTAAATGAAGATGATATTACTATATAATACTGTAGCTGTTTCTGTACATCTCTGAAAGCTGTTAATATTTTCTTTAAGTTTCTTTATATTTAATAAGTCAGTAATATATTTCAATACACTTCTTCTTTCATTATTATTATTATCATTATTGTTATTATCATTATTATTATTATTATTATTACTTTTATCACTATTATTATTATCAGTATGATTATTATCATTATTATTATTATTATTATTATTATTATTATTATTATATTATTTCTGACTCTCTCTTCTATCTTCATCTCTCTTTAATACTCACTGAAATTAATTATATCATTTCTCTTCAAATATTCTGCAGTTCTGTGAACTATCAAGATGTATAAGTACTGTCACAGATTGAAGAAAGAGAAGAAGAAGATATTTAAACAAGAGAAGACAGATTGTAAGACATGTTATAATACCTTAAAAAGACTTCATAAAAGAGTAGAATAATAATGATTTTAAGTAATACTTCTGATATATTTAGACTAAACTAAGTATAGAAATAATACAGATAATACTACTTATAAGAGATTGAAAAGAAAGATAGTGAAAAGTCTTATATAGTAGTAGTAAGACTAGAAGAAGTTCTGAGAATAATTTAAGACTAAGATAAAGAGAGAAAGAGAGAAGAAGAGTATTACTATAAATAAGTAATAATAGAAGAAAATTAAGAGAGTGTTAAAGTAAGAGATAAAGAAGTCAAAACTAATAAGTTTTTTATTTATTAAAAGATAATAATTTTTAATAATACTTCTATTCTCTAATTAATTAGTAGAAGCTGATATAGAAGAAGGAAATTAAGATCTTATTCACATCTTAAATGCACTTCATAATTCAGAATATTAAGAAGATAGCTCTGCTCTCTGAGTATATCAATCTACTTACTACTGAGATGAAACCTGAGACAGTAGATCAGAAAATGCAGGATTT
>NW_003101677.1:3283568-3287840 GCF_000003855.2 Blastomyces gilchristii SLH14081 | reverse complement strand
TCAGACTAGAAGAAGTTCTGAGAATAATTTGAGACTAAGATGAAAAGAGAAAGAGAGAAGAAGAGTGTTACTATAAATAAATAGCAGCAGAAGAAGATTAAGAAGATATTAAAGTAAGAGACAAAGAAGTCAAAACTGATAAGTTTTTTATTGAGAGATAACAATTTTTGATAATACTTCTGTTCTCTAATTGATTAGCAGAAGCTGATAGAGAAGAAGAGAATTAAGATCTTATTCAGGTCTCAAATGCACTTCATGATTCAGAATATTAAGAAGACAGCTCTGCTCTCTAAGTATATCAATCTGCTTACTGCTGAAGTGGAACCCAAGACAGCAGATCAGAAAATGCATGATTTTGAGATGCAGATTGATCTGACTGAGAGAGAGTAGTAGAAACCCTTCTCAGAGAAGGTAACAAAGAGAGATTTTGAGATGATTATCATCTCAGATAAGAAGAAGAAGAAGAAGAATAAGAATAAGAAGTGAATTATAAAGAATAATAAGAAGAATGAGAAAGAGAAGAAAGATAATAAGTAGAAAAAGTTTTTTTCTTTTTATATTAGTTAGTTATAGACTGACCGTGTGACTGTGTCTGAAACCAGGATCAGATTTTTTGATAGTCTCATTATTAATTCGACTGATCTCATTACATGGTTTTAACATTAGATAGTAGTCTCATACTGTCTCAGTGAGACTTACTGTCTACTCTTGTCACATTTTTCAAATGAGATCATGATTTTCACTTCTCAATTTAAATTATTTTTATTGCTTTAAATGACTTTAAATCTCATTTGAGTGTTATCAAAAAGCATTACTTTTTAAAAAATTAAAAATAGTCTAAAAAAAATCTTAAAATGTCTAAAAATAGTAACTTTATGCCAAGAATGGGACTAAATAAGACCAAATGAGATCACTTTCTTATTTTTTTCAAGTCATGGTTTTATTTTAAGATCTGATATATAGTCACTTTGCATGTTTTTTTGATTGCTAGTCCCAGCGGATTCACGCCAAGAAATGTATGAGATCAGACTAAATGAGATCAAATATGAAATTCATGATCTCAGCGGCCAGTCTAGTTAGTTATAAGTTTGTAACTATTAGTTAATAATTGAAATTAATTTTGAGTTTTCAAAAATTATTATACAAGTTGTAATCAATTATCAATATCAGGAATAATATATATATATATATTCAACTATCATGTCACTATAATGTATAAGTATCAACATTTTTTCAACATTGATATTTACAATATTAATATATTTTTAATAATATTATCTGATAATGCAATTTGATAACACTCTCTTTTACAATATTAATATATTTCAAGAAATATGATAGAGATTAATCAAGATTATTTATTTACTTTTATACATTGATGATATTTAATCTGAGTTAGTACTAAAATTATAACTAAGCTAAGAAAGAAGATTATTTTCTTTTATATTAATTCTTCTTACACACATCAGTAATCAGTTATTGAAAATAAATTATCATCTTTTTTAAATTATTATTATGTCTTCTGAATTTACTTCTTTCATTTCTTTTACTTCTATTGAAGAGTCACAAACTCTTCAAGAAATTACTGTGAATTACAAAGTCTATGTTATTTACAATTCAATACAGAATACTCTCTTTTAATTATGATAAATAATCACTTCATTCTTTACATCTGATTTCAGGTCATGAAATTTATGAAAAACTGAACACAAACACTGAGATGAACTATGACATAATTATCAATAGATTGTATTACAGATTACTGAAGAGTTATCTCTCTGTTATAATTACTGTAACTTTATTCAGAAACATTCATCATGAACTAATCATAACTCTGAAGAAATTTTCTGACATTTGAAGTCATCAGAATGCAGATAATAAAAGAAAAATAATTAGAAAATTACTACTGAGCTGATAAGTTACTCTATCAGATAATGATTTTTAATAACACTAACTTTCTAATTTGAAGAAAATCATGTGAAAACAACTGTGTATCAGTACTCTGATTTTATAACTCTTATCTGATAACTTCTATGAATAATTACTTTGTATATGTATATCTCTGAATCTTTCTCTTTAATTAATTGAAAACTCTGAATTTCAAATACTTCTTCAAATGCTTAATTCAAATCTTCATATTTCACATCAATCATGTCTTCAGTTCAATCTCAAGATATACTATAAAGATAATATGTAATATCTAGAATCAGAGTTGAAGAATCATTGAAGAGTGTCTCTCACAGTGAATGTATAAACTAGTACAAACAATCTTATATTTATAAGAGTTATATGTTATTATATTAATGAGAACTGAACTTATTAAGAAATATTAATTGAATTTAAATCATTGATCAGTAGTTATACTGAGAATTATATAACAGAGATATTAATAACAGTGATTAAAAATAACTATTAAGATATTACTCTCAGTCTTCTTACAATTATAACTGATAATACTGTGAATAACTATACTATAATAAAGAGCTTGAAGTAAAAATTGACTTTGTATTTCTGAAATAATAAATAAGATCATATTCTCTACATTACTCATATAATTTAACTTGTAATATAAACACTAATAAAGAATCTTAACATTGAGATGATGAATAATGAGATAACTGGTTCTTGAAATAAGAATGAGATAAAAGTGATTACTTAAGTAACTTTTGTATTCACTTTGTAAAAGATAATATTTTTTAATAACACTTTTTAATATTGCTTTTTAATAATGCTTTTTAATAATACTACTGTTAATTTTGAATAGATTGATTAATAATTTAAATATCATAGATTTGAAATATTGTTAATGTGATTTGTATCTTCTCTAAACAATAATAATGATTTCATGATATTTAATAAATAAATAAATCAGTCACATCACTGAATATAATACAGAATATTAGAATACAGTGAAGTTTAATATATAAGATAGCTATTCAGACTCTTTAATTGTATTAAATAATTGATCATTGAGTGTAATACTCTGATCAGAAAATGATTCAGATATTAATACTTTCTAATATGAAGTAAACTCAGTTGAAATATATGATTGATTTACTGTTTCAGTTTTATAAGACAATGAAGACAGTCTCAATCACTTATATATTAATACTGCAGTCAGTCTGATAAGTGTATAACAGTTTATTTACTTATCTTGAGAAGCAGTTGAATCACTTAAAAAGAAATTCAGTCTGAGATAATACTATAGTGCAGGCTATTATTACTGTAAGAAATAAACTGATATATTATTACAGTAAAACTGAACAATCTTTTACAGAGTATTATACTATAGCAGCTCTACTAGATCTCTTTCATTGAGTTAATATCTATACTTCTCAAGATTGAATAGAGAAGAAATGAGACTTATATGTTAAATTAGTCTGAGACTATTACAATATCAACTATCAGAGATTTAAATAAGCAGATATTAAAGATGTGAAGACAATGAAATACAATTTCCTAGTAAGTAATAATCTTTGATAACACTTCATATTATATAGAACTATAATACTAACTTTGAAACAGAACTTATATATAATAATTATAACTAAAAATCAGATAAAACTACATACTTATAAAACTGAATTTAATCACTATCTTCAAGATAATCTGATAAATTTATACACTAAATTAGTTCTAGAGTTATAACAACTTGTTAAGAGTATATATTCAACTGTTATACTAATAATATGTGATATTCTGACAATTTTATTAATAGAGATGAAAATAAAGTGAAAGTTCAACTCAAGCTGAGATATTTATCACTATTATCAGAGACAATTATAAGAAGAAATAATCAAGAAACTCATGATTATACAACATGAAATTATCAGACAGTTTAATATCTCTGATCACAGTATATCAGAGAAGTGTAGTTTTCATAAGAATGTAAAGAATAAACTTGTACAAGAATGTATTTAGTTATTTCATAAGTGTTATTAATAATCATTATCAAATTCTGATTATATAAGCAATCATTGAATGAACTGAATGAGACTGAATTTAATCTTCAGTCTCAGTCTTATTCTGATTTTGAAAGAATAATTATCTTTCACAGTCTATTCTGAGAAATTACTCTCATTTCACTGTTCTTGTATTAAAATCTGATTATTTTTCACATCATTTCTCTCAGAAAATGATTCATTTTCAGATTTTTTTAATACTTGATTTCTGATGAGACTTATATTAAGAAATGTATGAAATCAGATCAAATGAAATCAAATGTGAAATTCATTGATCTCATCAGGTAGCCTAACTGAATTCACATAGCTA
>NW_003101677.1:3263833-3283449 GCF_000003855.2 Blastomyces gilchristii SLH14081 | reverse complement strand
GCTCTACAAGGTCTTGTCTGAGACTGACGTATAAAATGTCTTATCACTTCTTCTATAAGATTCACACTATTATTAGTTAGAATTTTATGTAATATTTCATAGTTGATATAGATCTTGTTATATAAGAACTTTATTACTATCTTTTTAATCATCTCTGAAACTCCTTTTATAACTGATCAGTCAGTAGTATAGTTAATAGCAGTGATTATTCAATAATTTTCATTTAATATTCACAGTAATATGTCTATAAGATTCACTTCTTATTACTTAAACAGCTGTATTTTACTTTTTATCTGATATTATACTTTCACATATTCTAATTCTTTCTTTGATTCTTTCACAACCTGATAATTCAGACACTTATAAGTGTATGTCTGAATATTCTCAGTTATACTTAGTTAGTACACTTTTGATTTAAGTATATCTATGAGTTCAGAGCTTTCTAAGTGATTAAATTTCTTATATATACAAGCTACTAAGTTACATCTAAATAAATGTTTCAGATAGAGAGTTTCTGCATATTCTAAATTATAATAAAGTACAATATTATTTTTCAATTTTCTTAACTTGAAGTTCAGAAGCATCTCTTCTACTATCTTTGTAAGATACTTATTATCTGATACTTTATTATTCTTTAAGCAAGAGATTATTTGTAAGAATAAGTGCTTACAGATAATTATTCAGATGTTTACAGCTTGACATAATATATACTGATAACTACTAGAAGTATTTATAATAGAAAGATAAAATATAAAAGTTAAATATATAATAGTATTCAAGATAAGTTATAAATAGTATTCATGAACTTCAGTCTATATAGTTGTATATAGTTATGAGCTGCTAACTCTATTAATTATATAAGAGATAGAAATAGAGATAAAGAATCTGTAAGAAGCAGAATTTCTTATATATCTCTTTCTCTCTAAGACTTCATCTGTGAAGTCTTTCACTGAGTAATTTCATAGAATCAGGCTCAGTACTGCAGTGATACTCACTAAAAACTCTTCATATATATAAAAATCTCAGTGAGGAAAAATCTCTTATTATTATAAAGAGAAAAGAGTCTGTCACTCAGTTTCTTATTTCATGAGATTCTTTATAATCTGCAGATCTTTCTCTAGCTGTCATACAGATTCATCTCACATCTTTCATACAGAAGAGTTTCAGTTGACTTCTAATCATTTTCATGAGATTTTTATGTAACTGTCACACAGATTCATCTCACAGGTGAATCACTTTCTGTGAGATCACTCTTATTAAAGAGAAGTATTTATGAGTTGATCTTTCACTCATTCTCACAAATCATCATTCTTTGACACTGTAGAGTTGTAAGCAATTTTCCATTCTTTCATCAACTCTGTAGAATTGTAGAATCAAGATGTCTGCAGCCTGCAATCACTCTTTGTAGTTATATAGAAAGATTCATCTCCCCCTCTCTTGGTGGCTCCCTGCCAAGTTCAATTACACCAGGTCTTATCAGTGACTTAATGGTGTGGATGAGCTAGAAAAATACCAACCTGCCCGTTATCATCTAATCCTTATTAGAGATGTTCTTGCAGACCGGCATCAAGCTGCTGATAAACTGCATTATGGGACCATGCGGCTTGCTTTGACAAGCAACGTTCCACCTAGGATTCCATCAAAATCAGTACAAGATGCAGATGCATCTTCTCGCGAGATTTAAATTCAACATTTCGTTGTCCATTCTCTATCTGGCCATCTAGGCCGCTCAATGATGCCTATAACGGAAGATCAATTCGACCTTCATGCTCTAACAGGATCCTTGGGATTCTGTATGATACCATCCGCTTCTTCAGTATGACCAATGCTAAATTCCGCTTCCCTCTTACAGTTGAGACTACGCATGTTGTGATCGCAAAGCCAATACTTGCTAAGATATAGACATCCATCTTGTCCTCTCTTTTGTCTGCCACCTACCTCTGACCAACTCATTACTAACTAATTCTACAATAAGCTCAATGAACTGTACATGGATAAGGTTATGCTCGTTGATATAAAGCCTCCTGAAAATGCCCTAGACATTATGTCATCTTGTGACATAGCTTCTGCATGATGCAGCTTCTGCTCTGAAACTCTTATGACACTTCACGCGATGCTTGTTCTCCGTCGCAACAAAGGAGTCGCTGATGGTTTCTACGTGGACGGTGAAGTGGGGGGGTATCAATTTAGACAAAGTTCAGAAATTATGATCAAAAAGGACAGACGCCAACTTGTAACAAGGCAATCCGGTGCTAAGCCTTGGTAGACTAGCAGATCCAAAGCTCTCAGGATCCCTGGGTGACTTGGATACTTATCAATTTCCCACTTGCATGTACAGTACCTTTCAGTTTTGCCGAGGAAAAATATCCAGTATACAGTTCAGTTCCAATGCAGTCAGAAATCCCGTTAGAAAGTGAGCCTGTCCAGGCTCCATATAATATTAATATCTCGGACCGTGGGCACGGGAACTAACGCATAGAAGTATTGTGACAGAAAGTCCAGCCGAAAGGAGGATATCAGACTGGAATATATGCCCTTCATTCAATATTGCAAAGCGCTCTAATATCTCTAGACGTATGTAAGAACACCAAGTTTCATCCCTAATAAGTTATCATTTTATATATTACGCATTTTGAAAATCCAATCGCCACCTAATGATATGTAGCACAAACACAAATGCCCACTAATTGGACATAGACAGTAAGGGTCTATATTTAAACCCCAAAGCGTTGTCGGGAATTGAAAAAAAAAAAAAAAAAACCAGACCGGGCAGGGGTATTATAAAATATTCAAGCATGTCTATATTTAAATAAACCCTCCGTCTCTTTCTAACGACTCATCTGGCCCATCATAATAAGAATGGAGAATAAAAGGAAAATATTATTCGTCCCCATAGCCTTCTCACAGCCAGCGTAAGTAGGTTAAGGAATCCAAGCCACACTCCCAGCATTAAGTGGGTTCAACACAAAAGAGTCGACCCGGGGCCTGTTCTTTCCCCAGTGAAATGCTTATCATTCTTCCGTCCTCCTCCGGAGCCTGATAGGTTTCTCCCCGAGACTAAGACTTTCAAACTCCAATATCGGGCCGGCGACATGACTCAATGGACACTAAGCTCGGCATGGGGGCCACGAGCTATGGACATAACCAGCCCACATGGAGATAATGAATGCGCTGCATTCCGCCCGTGCCAAGTTATAGTGGTAGTCAATACCAACAGGCGAGGTGAGGGTAGAAACTTCCAGCGAGCCTGCGCTATAGTATTAGGTTTAACGAGCGAGTAGGTCAAGATAGTGATGTATAAGCACATAATAGGAAAAAGGAGAGAAAGAGGGAAATGCAGAGATCGTAACACTACTATTACAGATTAAATGAGTGGGAGAAATAAACAGGAACCAATCAAAGAACCAAGCAGAAGATAGATTGTAGAAAAGTAAATGAGAACAAGTCCGTAGAACAAAAGCTTTTCAGGTGCTGCTTTTCCTTTCCTGCTTTTCAAACATCCCACATCTCATTTTGTTATACACATCGTTGACTCGTTGCGTTCATCCAATTACTGAATAGCGGGGAAAGACAGATAGGAGGAGTTGCTATCGTCCTCGGCCAGCAAGGAGATATTGTAAGTGGTTTTGCAGCCAAGCTCCTTCTCTCGTCCCACCAATTCCATCTCTCCTGTGTTTCTATATGTTTTTATGGTTTGGAAAGCAAGCCAAAAGAAAGAGACAAAATCAAATCGAGTTAAATCATAGGAGATAGACAATGACAGAAATCAAGCTAGGCTAAAAAGCAGAAACTAAGGACGAGATATACCGCGGCTCTCCCGGAGCACGCTATGCGTTGAGAGCTAGGAAAAAACAAAGAGAAAAGAAAAATAACTGTAGAAACGAGATTTATGTAGAAACGAGATTTATGAAGAAGTCACCGGAATATATCGTGACGCGTGAGGATTAGCAGTCGAGCCAGTCGACCGAATGGCGGCGAGAATCGTTGATCATGGTATCGAATTTCGTTCAATTTCGAAGTAGGAAGGGAGAAGTAGAGTGATGAGATACCAACAGTGGGCGAAGTTGGCGGAGTAGGTAGAGAAGGAACAGCCTGTGTTCCTGTAAAAGTTCATATCAAGAATAGGACCCAGAATGACTTCCATTCGACATTGCAGAAGAGCGGAGGTTGATCATAGTGTTAGGCTAGAGCTGTTGAAAGCGATAGCGCACAGCGCAGATCACTCAAGTCATCTCTAGCAAGTTTCCCAGCTGGGTGAAGATACCTGATATCCCAACAGGTAACGTAGGGGGGGTTATCGAGGCCCGTTCCGCCCCAAACTTGCTCTCTCTCTCTCCACGCCGACTTCCAATCTCCCACTTGCCCGAATATTGCTTCAGTCGGGAGAAGCCGGGTTCTAAAGATATGGGCCTTTGCAGCTAGAGTAGCCAGAATCAGGACAATTCATGGTAGGTTTTGGGTAGGTGTTGGACTCCGTTCCCCGCGCCGAATGGACTGTGCACGCGTAGCCAACAAGGACTGTCTTCTCTTGTACTACATGGCCGCGTTGACCATATGCCTCGCACGGGTCTACCGCATGACGGTGATAGAGGCAGCGACAGACGGAGTACCTTTCAACAACTTGGTAGCACATCTTGCTAAAAGTCTGTTCGCTTCTCTTGTCGTTTGTCAACTGGGAGGTCCGGAATAAACTGGGGGGATGTTGCGATATGCAGGCAAAAGCGGGATTGATGGAGCTTTTGCGATACAGCGGGAACAATTCAACGGTTAAGCTCTCGACAGCTAAGAGATGGAAATGCGGCAGAGTACTAGATCTGTGGAAAGTGGCGTAGTTGCAGGTGCAGATGCTCCAAAGGGGATGAAAAACAGCGCCAAATAAACAAGACAGGTATAATGGCAAGAAAACGACAAAAGAAATTAAAGAGTAGAGCGATATTTTATTGAAATGAATAAGTGGGTATAAATGGGGATTGAAATGAGAAAAATGATGTGTTAGAGGTGACAAACAGCATCATATATAACCAATTGAAAGTATACACCCAAGGCATCTATTAGTCGGGTGGAAGCCTAGGACAAGGAGAGAATGAGTCGTAATCAGGTCTAGAGTGGGAAAAAGGGGACAAAACCATCTAGGCAATCTTCCAAGGCTTGGAATTCGTGGACCGATCCTGCATCATGCTCCGCCTGAGGGGTTGAAAATTACCACAGGAGAGTGGATGGGAAACGGTCGACTTGGCCGCCGGCAACTGATTGATCCTCGATGTGCGGGTACAGAGCAACGTCCCGCTAGCCGTCACCTGCATAGCCAAACGGATCGCGGACATGCCCGAAAATAAGTGCTCAGGCCAAGCCAGTTCATCTTGAAATGGTGGAATGCTGTTACAATGAGGGGCCACATTTCAGCCAAATCCTCAGGCAGGACTTTCAGCGGATGCCTTTGTTAGCATCGTTGGCTCGTTGGTTACCCACGATATGGAAGTGTGGCTGTTCCCGCTTCGTTTTACTGCTAGCGATCTGTAACAAACGTGGTGCGCTTGCCAAGAAACCATTCGCACCAACCAAGCAGGAAGCAGGAAGTACTAAAGCGCATATAATAATCATCCGATATGGTTCTACCAAGGCGGTCCGCAGAGATTCGGGCACTACCCCTACCCGTGGGGCGAATTGGGAGGATGAGGCTGGAAGGTCAAACCAAAGCGCCCTCGATATGGCCATGACAGACGCTTGCCGGGGGGGCACCCTTGGCTTCTTAGCCCGACTAGTGATTGGTAGTGTCATCCCGCTTCCCTGGAAATAGTAACGGACGGGGCACAACGCTGGCCTGTTACGAGTCAGCATATCGCTAGTAGTTAGCTAATTGAGGCTGGTGTCAGACTGACTTAGCCTAGGGATCGTGAGCATGGAGCAAGAATAGCTACATGATATACAGTTTTGCAGCATTAAACAGTTCTGTCTTCGGTTGTTTGTCTGCTAACCTAGTTATGACCATGTTGTGTGTATTAAATATTAGTCGAGGTTCTCTACATAGATAGAGTGGGACACGTGACTGGAGTAGCCGCCGGGGAGCTAACCAACATTGCTTTAAGTGTTCTCAGCCAGTGTCACACACCTATCTGCTCACTGCCAATTGCTTCAAAAACACAATAATAATTAATTACAAAAGCTGGCATCTAGTTTCCTCGTAGGGACTAGACCCATATGTGCAAAAATACATGCAAAACATGCAAGGAGAACGTTCTGTCCTTTCTGTATTGTATTACCCCCCCCCCTTTCTTCAGTTGTCTTGACACTGCGGGGTCTCATTCTCATAGTCAGTTCTATTGTATAGGCACTGTGGCCTAGCATCATGATTATGATTATTTCTCTCGCAGTATATTGTGGGGGCTCTCTCCCTTACTGGAGGCAAAAAGGATTCTCTCACAATGATGATATTGCCGGGTTCTCTCCGTCTAGGAGACAAAAGTATTCTCTCATGATATTCAAATTCCAGATCCCATGGCAGTATTTCCATCATTTTGGCATCGATATTGGTGATTATGGTTATACTGTTCTCCCCATTCTAGAAATTCTTCGTGACGTAATTCAAAAGCAGGCAGAGTAGTATATCTTTGCAAAGATCAAGGAAGTCATCTTTGCATTCTAAGGCTTGATATAGAGGTTGGAAAGGATCTCATCACAGTTGATGGATTTCGTACTGACAGGTATTTGATTTATCTTGAAGATATTGAGTATTTGAACAAGAGAAGAGGTTCTTTAATGAAAGAAGTTGTTATTGAAGAGCTTATTACAAGATTAAAACACTTCATAGCTAACCTGTAGTATTGTGTGTATTATATCAATACAGAATGTGGGACACGTGACTGCAGTAGCCGGAGCAACTAAGCTGGGGCCATTCCTGCATGGCCTGGATTCCAGAACTGATGACTGGATGAAAAAGCTTCGCATGCTCTTTTTCTTGTGGCTCTATCGAGTCAAATTATACAGAAGAAATCCCTATTGATACGTCAAGAGTCCAGTTTGGGAAAATTGCAAGGGCCATATTATTCCACCCAAGGGCAGGAGTTTGCTTTTAATCTACGGGTTGAATCAAAAAATGACCACTGTAGACAAGCAAAAATCACTTGACAGCCATGTATCTGACAGATTTTGTTTCCGTCCGTTCACTCAATCTAGTAGAAATACTTAGCGAGACCCCACGACCAAAGCAGAGAAGCCGGAGAAACTGGAATGCATTTTCCATTATTTTCATATAGAAACAGAATAAAATTATACAAAATAACCTCGGTAGAGAAAACCGACGGACCCATACATCCCCGCCGTCGGCGGAGCTGTGCGCTGAAGCCTCAAGATCTCCATTTAACTAACAGACGTTAACCTGACAGAATGAAGGGGTGGCAAACATACACCTCCCTCTAGCAATGCAGATTATCGTGAAATGCTCGGAATATTCTGGGGGCTGATTTGAGCAACCCTGTATATCCTGCTTGTCATTCGATTCCCATCATTAATATTAGCTCCGCAAGGAAGTCACTCCGCATCAGGGACAGGGGACAAGGCACAAAACAGCTTTGGAGAGAAATGAAATAGTAAAGAAGACTGGTAACGTCTGGATCCTCCTCCATGCAAGTGGGATCACCACTATGTACTCCCTCATGCAGTTTGCCACTTCAAGATTACGACAGGAGGAGCAGCTAGCGTAGCACTCGATCTTCCTCCGCCGGAAGGAGTCAGGTGGTGTATTTGTGATACAAGGATATGTTGAGGTATGCGATAGAGAATTCTCCTGAAAGGGAAGGCACTTCAGCCCTACAAATCCAGTCGCACAAGATGTCTGTTCGCATCACGCATCACGCATCAGCGCGCTATTTCAGGAATTGGCCCTAGCTGTAGCTTTAGAATCTGCGGTTGAAACAAGGTTTTGCTGATTGGCTGGTTTGGCGAGCGAAAGCGTGGCTCCAGGGTTTGGTCAGCCCTACGCCTTGGCAGGGACCCACCTAAGTCTAATTTAGACTAGCGTACCGTACCACCACACCTGCAGCCACATCAATCAACTGCGAATCTAGCCCTGCACAGCCACCTCGGATTTGGGTGGTTGATCTAGCGGTAAGATGGAGGGATTTCTCGAGCAGAGGGGGCCTGTGTTTCGAACCTCTAGGGGCAGTATGATATGGTAAATGATGGCCGCTTCTATCTTGAATTACGGACATCTGCCGCTTACTTTTGTGGCCATTTCAAGTGTAACGTTGAGGGACTGCTGCTCCTGACGAACAAGAGTTCGGATTGAACATGAATAAAGTCGGTTACAACGTTCACACTGTCAGTCTTGTTATTTTGCGGGGAGGGGTGCATGAAATGTACGGTAAGGTTTTCGGTATCCGGGTACTCCGTACTTCGAAAAAACCATCCGCCTAAACGGAGGACTTTTTGGAAATATACAAGTGGAAGAACAAGATGCAAAAACATTTTAGAGCCAAAATCTATGGCTCCAACGAGCACCTCACAGTTAATGGGCCAGATTACTCCGAAACGGCGTTGTTCTGGCCATCCAATATTTCCTTGTACCCTCGATGTTTGGAGATCAGCTACAAACAGTATTCCGAGTAGTCGTTGACCGCTCTATCGCGGGGATGGATACCACATTGCCCAACCTTAATTCAGTCCGGTCCCTGTCAAGCATCATTCGTAATCATTCTTCAATCGTCAGCGTTGACTCATCAATCATACAGAAGAAGCTGATACCCTGAATAATCGTGTTAAACTCATCAATAGCAATCTCGGAGCATACCTCGGGCAATCTAGATTGCGTTACGTGCGCATTGTCTGCGTTGACATGAACAATAACCTTGGTAGCGTTGGTCAGTGCTTGATTGAAGTCTGCCTTGCATCCAGCTCCAGAGTGGCAAAAGATTAGTGTCCCAAAATAACGCCGACAAGGGGGAAGGCTCACGTCTCAAAAAGGCAATTATGACAAGACCTTGAGAGTTAGTAACGTCTATACAGCTTACATTTACCAGGAATAGAGCGTTCAAGCTAGTAAATTTCCCAAGGTGGACTTGCCGAGATTCGGGATTCTCTAATTAGGATGATATTGA
This sequence comes from Blastomyces gilchristii SLH14081, assembly GCF_000003855.2. Lineage (NCBI taxonomy): Eukaryota > Fungi > Ascomycota > Eurotiomycetes > Onygenales > Ajellomycetaceae > Blastomyces > Blastomyces gilchristii. Next base: position 3,274,357 of record NW_003101677.1, on the reverse strand, counting down.
TTACTGAAAGAGGGTTTTACGAAGGATTCCATCAATAGCACCATGCAGAGGCCGCCCAATCAATTTCTTACCACCAACTTTCTTTCCCAGTGCTGGAATGTTGGATACTTGGGGACGCCCATTATTGGACACTGTCAGCTTATTACTCTCTCCTTAATTAGCCTATCATTCAGCATAAGTGCCGTGCTAAGTTGCTTTGAAAAGTTGAAGTTCATTGGCACACAGGGGTGGGTGAGAAATTATTGAACTAACAGACGATACAACATTGAGCGGAAGGAGGGAAATGATAACTATCTAACATAGATATCTATTTAGATGAGAGATTGTAATCGGCTAAAGTACGAGCTGGGATATTCCTCAAAACCAAAGTTTGATCAAAACACAACCATAGGAACAGTTAGCTACCTTATGTTCTCCTTACTTTACTCATTTGAAATCTCTCAGCGAAGAGATATCACTAACGATTGCCTTGACACAGATACGTGTGAAAATTGGACCACTATTCTCACTGTGATCCACATATCCGTTTGAACTCTTCCTCAGTGTGATTCCACACCTCCTCAATCATCCCCTTATCGCGTAGTTCAGCCAACAGCTTCTTCACATCAGGAGATCCAGTCTCACAATCTGACCCTACGGAGTAGACGCCGCCCCCGATTGTCCCCGTGGTACTAATAGACATATCAGTTCCATCTGGAAGCGGCACAGAGGCAGAATTGCCTTGCCTTGCCGGGAACCGTGAGCTTGTGGCCAGGTACAAATGCCGCTCGCCACTCTCTTCGATAGGCACCACAGAAACCTCGAATGGAGACTGTTTTCCAGGCTGGCCGTGCATATGCCTAAAAATTGGAGTGTCCACTAAACCTAGATGGCCGTGGATAAAACTAACATCGGGGGTCATCCTGGCTATGGCCTCAAGGCCAAGGGTTACCGGTGAGGCGAGATGTCCACGAAGTTCTTTGAGCGGGAGTCCGAAAGCGGGGAAATCCGTTGAGTCCAAAAGTCCCTCGCGCGTACCCCCTGCCACAGTAACGACGCGGCGGAGGGACGAGCCATTGCGACAGAGGCAGCATGTTGGTGATGAAATGCATACGGGAGTAATAGATTAATGCCGGCAGCGCGTGAATTTTCTCACAGGTTTCTAGCGTTCCCGTTAGCTGAGTTGCTGGATGATGCTACATGGCTAGTACCTACCACTGCGATCCAGGAGTGGTACTCCCGCGCTGAGAACCAACATGTTCAGTGCGCTCTCCTTTCTTTGACTTGATTTGCTCGCACACGTTGTCGACGACGCGGATCAAGCGGATGTCGGCCTGGATAAAGATGTATTCTCCCTCCAGGTTCAGTGCCTTACACTCTGCGATGATGCGGTCTGCAGCATCTTGAGAGCGGCCGACAAAGTACGCTCGCGATTGCTTTGCATACTGGGCAAAAGCCGTCAGAGTGCTTTCGCCGATTCCGTTGGTTGCTCCCACAAAAACCGCCACCAGCCTAGGCGGGAGTGTGGAAGGAATCAGAGAATTGAAGGATTGGATTTCTGCTGACAGCGGAGACGCAATGACATGAGCTTCACATTGCCTCTGCATGAAGAAAGGCTCCCCTAATTATAAATTGGAAAGGGTTACATGGTGAATGTTGTATTGTCAGTATTATTAATGAAAATATTTAGTTTAATGCAGATAACGCCGAATGGAAGGTAAAGCTCAATATGAACATGGCTTGAAAGAAAATAGGCCCAGCTTGAACACCACGTTCAGTGTTTATGGGTTGGGGATCAAGATTAGACGAGTATTAGGGGTACCTAAGAGCAAAGGCCTAAATTGTAGGATAGTCGAAGGTTGTATTGATAGAGCTATCTACAAAGAGCTGAATATAGTGTGTTGGAGGATAACGTTCATCTGTAATCTATCTATTACACGACCGGATTATGGTTGTTCCACCATTTCAATCGGCGACACGGTCGCTGAGCTGTAAATCATAGTATAATGATGAATGAATGATGAAATTATCATAAATAAGTTATAAACTGAAAAAATCAATTATCATATTAATGATATCACTGAATCCAATCTATATAATTACTAATTCTAAAAACTGTCTCATTCACTGATATTATTCTCTATTGAAAATCATAGATACTTCTATCTAAATTCTTCTGAATTAACTGAATCAAGTTTCTCTTATAGTTTTCATTTCTAGTCATGTTGCTCTCATTGATCATATCACTGAACTTATAAATTGAAATTTACAGATTAGTCATGATCTGAAAGACACTGTCATCAGTTATCTAATATTTAAGAGTTAGAATTTCAGAGTGATTAGATACTAAGTATTTAAAAGTTTATATAATTATTAATCTCTGAATAAATCTGAGAATTATTTCATCAACTCTAACTTACTATTTCAGTGATTATTTTATAAGTTCAAGAACTCAGAACACTTATCAGAGTCAGAAGATTAAAGAAGAAGAAGAGAAAAGAATTAATAATAGTAATAAAGAGATTAGTGAGAATTGCAGAGAGAGAAAGAGAATTATTACTATTAGTAGATTTCTTATTACTACTGCTCTTATTAACTGTATTACTGAGAAGTTTAACAATTATTTTAAATCAGTTTATTATTTCATATATTTTAATGAAAATATGCTGTGCTTTCTCTCTAATACTGTTAATCAAGTTTGTAAGATTCTTTATTATCACTTTTTAACTGTTATAATAATTATTAATTAATCTCAAGATCTTTTATTAAATAGTAAGCTTTATATTTTTAATATTTAATTTTATCTTTTTAATGATAATTTTCTTCTTCTTCAGAGTAATTTTCTTCTTTTCAATCTTTAATTTAACTCTTTCAATATTCAACTTAATCTTCTTAATTTCAAGTTTGACTTTTTTAATAAGACTGATAGATGTATTTAAGACTTTTAATATAATAGTTAATGTAATCAATCACTTAACACCTGCTTATACTCAATGCCTGTCATTTCACTATTATAATAATAAAATATTTTCAATGATATCTCAACAACACAATTAGATTTTAAAGTGATATATTATATAATGAAAATATATATAGAAAATTACATATAAAAATATACAGCTAATTCTGTAGATGTGTATTAAGCTTAATAACTCACCTGAAATATCAAATCTTGAATGAAGACAGATTCAATGAGTAAGCAGTTATTAAATCAGTAGAGATTATAATATTATCAGATTTCTTCAGTAGTGAATCTGTGAGTATTCTGACAGAGTTTTGAAAACATAATTTAATCACTCTTTATAAAGTTAAGAGTTTACTTTTCTGATTAGAAAGAGGATTTTTAAATTCTTCAATCTTTTTCTTATTTAACTGTGATTACTGCTGTACAGCAGCTTGTTCTTTCTTCTCTTTTTACTCTTAAGTCTTTCTTACATCTCTAAGCTTCTTTTCAATCTGCTATTGAGTAGCTCTTGTAGTCTTATTCATATCTTTTTACTGCTTTACTATCTGATAAGCTGTCTCTCACTTCATTCTCTTCTTCATGATATCTGTCTTCTTCTATTTCTTAAGAATAGTATATTACAACTTAGTATTCTTCTTATAAGTCTGCTTATTCTTTTTAACAGCTTGGGAAGTTATCATTTTCTTATATATAATCTGTATCTTTACTGATGAAAAGAACTGTGTTAATAATAAATTCAAAGAATCTAGTAATCTTATTACTCTATTATACTTGTAATATCTTCTCTCTTAATTAAGAGCTTACTGTAGCTGTCTATTCTCTATTAGAAGAACCTCTTTATCAAGAGTAAGATTTTTTCTCATACAGATTACTTAGTTGAGATTACTAGATATTTAATACTATTACTGTTAAACTTACTTCATCAATTTCTGTATATTAATAATAGAAGTAGAGATTCTTAATTAATATTATATATCTGAGAAAGTGTAAGACTGTATTATAAGCTTTTTAAGAACTCATTCTGAATTAAATAAATATAAATCAGTAGTAGTAAATGCAGATATAATATTTAAAGATGTAACTATCTTCTTTTATACAGTATTAAATAGCTGTTAAAAAGTCCTCTTTATAGTATGTATAAATCTCATTTCAGTTCTCATCTATTTATTTAGTTGATTAAAGTATGATTTACTTAATAATTCAAATATTTCAATATTTAGTGACTGTAGTCAGTGAGTAGAATAAGAAGAAAAGATAGTAAGTAGAATTTAATAACAATCTATATAATTGATGAATACTATATTAATATGAGAAAAGTAATTATCTAATATAAGAAGTCTATATTCATATTCTGCTTTCTTTTTTATAAGAGGTTCAAAGATCTTCTTTAATCATATTAATTTATATTCATTATTACTTAATTCATTTTCTGAAGTAGTAAAGTAGATCTGATTCTTTTCACTATTAAAGTTCTTCAGTCAAGTATCTTGCATATCTCTTAATTCTTCTTAATATATAAAAGTAGATGAGACTCATAAGAGTAAAGTTTTATCTGTATAAATTAAGATAAGTAGTGTTATGAATTCTTAACTACTATTCTGACTAATATCTATTATATAATCTGATTTGAGTGAAGTAATTAATATAATACATTTAAAAGTGTGAATAAGTGTTAATAGAAATTCTTTCTTATTAAAGTTATAAATATTTACAGATTCAACATTATATTGAGTGATTTTTACCTCTAGTTATAAATTAATTAGCAAGAAGTAAAAAATCAGTAGAAGAAAGAAATCAGTAGAAGAAAGAAATCTATTATAAGATTAAAATAATACTTGAAATATATTGAATTATCTGCAATCTTATATTTTTAGTTGATATTTTAAAAATAGAGTAACTTGATTATATTCTTATAATGCTGATAGAATTGTAACAGTCAGTTAATTCTAATAGATGCTTTCAGAATCTCAACAATGAGATTATGTATGAGGAGTTGAGATATGCAAGGAAAACCACAATCTATTAATTAATTGATATGAAAAAGAAGTCATTCTTCTTGTGAATCTGTGAGATTTTTACAGTGAATAGAGCTTACTTTCTTCCTTGATATTTGAACATCTCTATAACACTGTGATAATATATATCAACTGATTAAATATTTTTTAGCAGTCTCAGTGTAATTAGAAATCAATTGTGTGTTCAAATCATCAATTGCTGCTTGTATAACTGCTTTGTGATGCATATTGAAAGTGTTTGAAGATGGATGAAAAAATGAAGATTGAGCGGGCGTTGAGTATACGCGGGCGTTGAGTGGTTGATTACGTTATACTCTTTATTTTTTGATTTTCTACTTTCTGTCAGCATGTCTTTGCTTTCTTAATTCACTTGAATAAATTCTTCACTATCTTCAGAATGGCTGACTTGACTGATTTCTTTATAACTGTCGGAATGACAAGGTAAAACTCATGAATTCTGTGACAGGCTGCGTCTGATCATTTATATAGACTATTTCATTACACTTCATAGATTTCACTAAAAGCTCCGATTCTCAGTCACTCTCAATCATGAATTCTCAGCTGAAAAACTCACAGAATTTCTATTCTTTTACTTCAGAATTTCTATTCTTCCGCCGCGAAGCTTCACTGCATACACATATAAATATTCACTTCGATCACTAATTCTCATACTTTCTTCTTTTTCCTTCTCTAACATTTTCCACTTTTATATTATAAGACCTATATATATTATACTGATCTATTCAGTGTAGACCTCTTACACTTGAAAAATATTCATCATCTTCTCATTAGAAATGATTACTCATTGAGAAGATATTTAAATACATAATAATATATAAGAAATAGAGAAATGAAAGATCAGTTAAGCAGACACTGAGTCTCTAGATACAAGCTGACTTATCAGTTACTCTGACTCTGTAACAAGATCTTATAAAGAGAAAAACATCTTATAAGAGAATATCAGTGAAAGACTTAAGAGTTCTGATATCTTAGATATATGAAATATTCATACAATTATACTTGTTCTGATTTTACAGATATCACATATTTAATAAGCAATATAGCTATATTAATCAATAATATGAAAGAACTCTTGAATATAAGTATAAATATAGTACTACAGTGACTCTGAGTAATATTAAAATTATAATAATAATAGATAGCTAATATACATGCAACTTAATAACATTAATATAAAGAAATTTAACAATTGTCTTAATAAGAAATCTTTACATAAATAATTTCAACACTGATTAAATTTGAGATAATATAAACACTGAAGAAATATCTAAATACTTCTACATATTTCAATACTTCTGATCTCACTCTCTATTCATCATGAAGATTGAAAATACTTGTGAAACTAAGTGTAGATTAAGATGTCATCAGTTTATTAACTAATCAAGAGTGATATATTAATGATCAATTAAAGAATTGTATAAGATAGAAGTTTTATTCATATATGAAGACATATGAATCAGTGTTATATATATCTGATAATATTATCAGACTTCTTAATATTCTGTTTAGAGATACTACTATACGGTAGAAAGTATTAAATTAGTTACAGAGTACTCAACAGAGAAATACTTCTCTTACTACATTTATTCCTGACTTTGATATCAAGATTCTAGAAGCAGATAATCAATCTTGAAAGAATTAAATAAAGATTAGCATACTTAAGAAGACATTAACTTTTAAACTTCTACAAGCTCTTATAAGTGTAGATAAACACCTGACTTATAAAGCCTTCTGCATACAACGCCAGACATTGAATGATTATCTTATCAAGCTTAATAGTATACAGAACAGCAGCAGAAGATATTATATCTCAGTCACTTATACACCTGCATTAAAGAACAATAATGCAGATGTCATGAACTGAGTAAACTCAAATATCTATACATAAACAAGAGTTTTCATTATTCAAACAGGCTTCTGAGTCTCTGAGATCACTTCTGAGAAAGTCACTGATCAATGTCAATGAGAGATTTGCATTAATTATAACTGATAAGAATATATCTCTTTCAACTGCTGATCAGTCTATGTATCTTCTCATTTAAAAGAAAGATCAATATCAGCAGTTCATATCAATCACATTGTATTGAAGAAAGATTTAAAAGATAACTATAAGAACACTCTGATGAAACAGGGAAAAGATTAGCTTCTGTTTAAATTCATAAGCAGTAGCTTAAAAAGGTTAGACAATAATAATTTAAAGAGAAAATGATAATAAATGCAATTCTTGTATCTACTGTGATAAATAACATGTATAATATGAAAGTCATGATAGATAGCAGTCTATATCACTATACAATGATTAAATCTTCAGTTGTAAGACATTATGACCTTCAGTGTATTCTCTTATCAAAACCTCATCTTCTCACAGAATTTGATGATTTAAAAGATGTTTACACCTGTTATATGATGAAATAAACACAGATATTGAAGAACATCAATGTAAAGATGCTTCTATATATAAAGTTGATAATCTGAACTATAATTTTATGCTAGAACTTGTCTGACTATCTGAACAAGATATCTTGTTAAACACTTAAAACAGAAGCTTAATATTCTCTAACAATGATAGAATTCACAAAGATAATATTCACAAGACTATGAACCTGATACAGATCTCTATCAACACTTATAAAATGCTCTGAAAAAGAAGTCACTGACAAGATCACTGACAAGATCACTGATAGTAGAATCATGTGTCAATCTACTTCATCAGTCTGACTAATATTAAAAAAGCTTTAGAAAAGTGATCTTATATTATAATAATAAATTCTTATACAAAACTCTCTCAATAATATCATGAATACCTAGATATCTTTTAATAAGATAATAATGTTATGAATCTATCTCTCTTACAAGGTTCAGAAGTAGATTACAGTATCAAGTTAAAAAAGAAGAATAATAAAGATCTTAAATTATTATAAGACTTTCTTTATAACATGTTCTGAGATGAACTTCTTCTTCTTTGAAAGACACTTAATAATTTGTTAAATAAAGAATTCATATATATTAGCAACTTCTCTTTCACAGCTGGTATTCTCTTTACAAAGAAATCAGATGAAGAACTCTGATTCTGTGTAAACTATTGAGAACTGAACAGATTAATAAAGAAAGATCACTATTCTTCATCTCTTATCAATGAAACTCTAGCTTATATCAGATAAGCTTAATAATTTACAAAGCTAGATGTTATCACTGCATTTTATAAAATCTGTATCACTGAAGAAGATGAGTGACTTACAGTATTCTAAACATAATATGATCTCTTTGAATAAGTAGTCACACTCTTCAGACTGACTAACACTCTTAGTACATTTCAGAAGTATATTAGCTGAGCACTCTGAGATTTCCTTAATGAATTTATATCTACTTATCTCAATGACATTCTGATCTTCACTGATGAGTTCAGAAAAGAATATTAAGAACATATGTAAAGAGTATTATAATAACTATAAGAAGCAGAACTACTGATAGACATAGATAAGTGTAATTTTAAAGTTAAAAGTATAAAATATCTAGACTTTATCATAGAAGCTGGTAAGAAAATCTGAATAAATTCTGAGAAGATCTCTGCTATTCTTGAATGAGAGGCTCTGTATACTGTGAAAGATGTACACAGCTTCATCAGATTTACTAACTTCTATCAGTGATTTATACAGAATTTCTCAGATATTACTAGATCACTCACAGAACTTATTAAAAAGAACTCAGTATTTTAATAATCAGCAGATACTTAAGTCATATTCACATGAATAAAGAAGATATTCATTAATACCTTGCTACTGATAATATTTAATTCTGATTATAAAATAGTTGTTGAAGCTGATTTCTCTGACTATATCACAGAAGAAGCTATATTACAATATGATGATAAAGATATCTTATAATTATACATCTTCATGTTTAAGAAACTGAGTCTTACTGAATGTAATTATAAGATCTATGATAAGACACAATTATACACTATCTAGAAGAATAAGACTCTGAACTCTGAAGTGTCTTTAAATTTGAGATACTCAGAGATTATAAGAATCTCAAGTATTTCACAATCATCTACAAGCTTATTAAATATCAGATGCAATGATCTATGCTATTAAGCTGTTTTCATTTCACTATACGCTACTGCCTTAGCAGTCAGAACTCAATGACAGATGCTCTGTCATAATAAGAGTAAGATATACCTTTCAATGTAATAAACATCTACTGAATAAACTGAGAACATTAGCTCTTGAATCTGAAGATATTAGTTGATCAAGATGAAATAACTTATAACATTATACATGCTTATCTGATTAGAACATTCTCGCTCTGAACTGTCACTGATATCTCAACTTCTCTCAAATCTTCACTGAAAGAACTGTGACATATAACAGCTCAGGCTAATAAACTTCTTCAGACTCTCACTGAAGCAGTATGATAAGAAGCATCTCAATTTCCTTCAGAACTATGTATAAAAACTGTTCAATTCTCTCTTTTACTATTAAATTGAAAAAGACCTGTATGAACTATGCTCTGAGAGTTATAAAGATGAGCTCAAATTATATAATCAGAAAAAGAGTCTCTTCTTCATTTTGATTAATTAACTCAGGAAATGAACTGGATTGAAATAGATTTCTTAATTGAAATGAAAATAATTCTTCAAAGAAAATGCCCTCTCAACTATACAGACTATGTTCACTGATTAAAAATCAATTTTCTTCATTAAATATTGAAAAAGTTAATCATCAGAAGATATCTCTCTGAAGAGAAAAGCTTGAATCTCTCATAGACTTAAAAATAGGTAAACTATCTAAAGAGAGAGAATATGAACAGCATTTGAAGAGAATCTCTATAATCAATATAGACTCTATTCTGATTTACTCAGATAACTCAAAAAATGAGAATTTAAATAGATTAGACACAGACATTGCTTATACTGAAGATAATATTAATTTTATCTCAGATTTCTGAAATTTAGACTGTGAATCTAAAGTCTTTGATGCTGAACTATTTGTAATAGTGAAAGCTTTCAAACTCATTAAAATAAAATCTTATAAAAGAGAAAATAGTTTGAAAGAGATATAAATATTCTCTAATAGTTAAGTTGCTTTAAAAAGACTTAGAAATAGTCAGATTCATAATAGTCAAATGAATCTTGAACTGATTTTAAATTCTGTTTTGAAAATTCAAAAGAGAAGAATATTAAAATTGATAATTTATCTACACTGAGTTTCTACTCATATAAATATTCATGGCAATGAATTGGCTGATTCAGCTGCAAAAAAGAGTTCAGAATTAAGCAGATCTATTCAAAAAAGAGTATTCTGATCTTTTATAAAGAGAAAGATAAAAGAATCTTCTTTAGACAAGTGAAATGAAAGCTGATAGAAACAAAAGAAGAGTATACATTATTCAAGATTTGAAATAAAACTCAAGTGAAAATCTTGTTTAATCAAATGTAAAAAGAAAATATTCTCATCTATAATTGAGCTGAAACTAGAACATGATTATTTCAAATCTTATATACAAAGATTTGATGATAGATTTGATTCAATTGAATGCTCATTC
>NW_003101677.1:3199648-3263733 GCF_000003855.2 Blastomyces gilchristii SLH14081 | reverse complement strand
TAATAGACTTTCTATCAGAAACTCAAGCAGCTGTAAGAAAATAACTGAATTCAGAAATATCTGAATATGAAGAGAAGAAAATTAATCAGATATAGTCTGTTAAAACAGCTATACACTATTTTTTAATAATATTGTTTTATTATAGTCTCTCTTTACTTTACTTTTTCTTTTCTGTTCTTTTCTGTCTACTTATTTAATGTGTCTATCTTTAATACTTTGTTCTCTTTTCTTTTGTCATGATATTTTCCAATAGTTTCAAAGTATCAGAAGATGTTAAAATACTGCAATTTATAAAGAGTTTTTATATTCTGAGCTGGAATTTTCTGATTTTATATATCTGAAATTGATAAATGTATAATAGTTAACTCTATAGATATTGGAAAACCTCTGAGAATTAAAAGTTCTCTGATAGATGTTATAGTCTCTGACTGTATACATTTATAATTAAAGAATAATAATAATAATAATAATATATACAGACGGATGTCTCAGAATGTTTAATCAATGACAATAATATTCTGCAATTTCATAAATAATATTAAGTTTCTCAGTTTGAACCTCTACACACTCAGATAATGCAAGAGATGTATGACTCACATATAACTAATTATCTGAGTTATGAACAGCTGTATTAAATAGTCTCTCAAGAATTCTATAGATCTGAGATATCTGTAGCGGACTGCGCCTGATCAATCATATAGACTATTCCATTACACTTCATAGATTCCGCCGAAAGATTCAATTCTCAGTCCGCTAAAAAGCTCCGATCTTCAATCGCTGATTCTTAACTGAAAAACTCATGAAATTTCCATTCTATCCTGAAGCTTTATCATATACACAGAGTTTCTATTCTTCTGCTCTGAAGCTTTACTGCATACGCATATAAATATTCACTTCAATTACTGATTCTCATACTTTCTCTTTGTTTTCTTCTCTAATGTTTTTCACTTTGTTATATAAGACCTATAAATATTATACTGATCTATTCAGTGTAGGTCTCTTACACTTGAAAAACATTCATTATCTTTTTATTAGAAATGATTATTAACATTCATTATCTTCTCACTAGAAACAGTTATTCATCAAGATATCTGAACATGTAATAACATATAAGAAATAAGAGAAATAAACAATCAGTTAAGCGGACACTGAGTTTCTATATAGAAGCTTGCTTATCAGTCACTCTGACTCTGTAACAAGATCTTATAAGAGAATATTAGTAAAAGATCTGAGAGTTCTAACGTCCTAGATATATGAGATATTCATACAATTACACTTCTGATTCTGAAGAACTCGCAAACACATATATCACACATTCAATAAACAATATAACTATGTCTACTGATAATATAAGAGAACTCTTAAATGCAAGCATAGATGCAGTATCACAGTGACTCTGAGCAATATTAAAATTACAATAATAATAAATAGCTGATATGCATGTGACTTAATAACATCAATATGAAGAGATTTAATAATTGTCTTAACAAGAAACCTCTGCACAGACAATTTCAACACTGACAGAATCAAATATGAATACAATATAAACACTGAAGAAATGCTTAGATACTCTTATATATTTTAATACTTCTAATCTCACTCTCTATCTATCATGAAGATTGAAAATGCTCATGAAACTAAGTGTAGATGAAGATGCCATCAGTTCATTAATTAATAAAGATTGATATATCAGCAGGTAATTGAAGAATCATGTGAGACAGAAGTTTCATTCATGAATGAAAGCTTGTAAACCAGCATTACAGATGTCTGATAATATTATCAAATATCTTGATATTCTGTTCTGAGACACTGCTATGCAACAGAAAGTATTAGATTAATTACAGAGTGTTTGACAGAGAAACACTTCTCTTATAACATTTATTCCTGACTTGAACACTAAGATTCTAGAAGCAGGTGATTAATCTTGAAAGAATTGAATAAAGATTAGTATGCTTAAGAAGACATTAACTTTTGAACTCTTATAGACTCTTATAAGTGTAGATGAAGACTCAACTTATAAAGACTTCTATCTACAACTCTGAACATTGAATGACTATCTTATCAAGCTCAAAAGTATACAGAACAGTGATAGAAGATGTTACATCTCAGTCACTTATACATCTGCACTGAAGAATGACAATACAGATGCCATGCATTGAGTGAACTCAAATGTCTATATATAAACAAGGGTTTTCACTGTCTGAACAGGCTTCTGAGTCTCTGAGATCACTTCTGAAGAAGTCACTGATCAATGTTAATAAGAGATATACATCAATCGATGAGCGTATCAAATGAAGCAGTAGTCACAGACAGCAACCGCTCCACCACGAACTCGCTCGATTTTTCGAATAAGAACCCGCCGATAGATCCATCGAAAAGCCCTCGATCATACGAGCATTCTGACCCCATCGCCGACCGCATACCCTGTGTGGTGGTGGAGTTATCCAGCCAAACGTGAACCGGACGTTGTTCAAAACTCCTGTGTGGGATTATCCCCCGTTCTCCCCTACCACACCACAACCCCGGGCCAAAGTGCCATACAAATTGTAAGGTGAAGAGACCTAGCCATATGCACCAATCTTCTCGATTTTGGAAGATCCCCGACCTGTAGTTGTGGAGATATCCGAGGAGCGACCTCCGCGAAAACCCTGTCCATCTTTGATGTTCCAAAACACCAACGCCAAGTCTCACCCTCGTACCGCCCTTCCCAATCTGGCCCATCCCCGGCAGAAAAATACAAAAAGATACCTCAGTGATAATATCAAGCACATAACCAACAGACTCTTCTGAAGTGCAACCTCCACGGTCTGTCGTCAGTGTATCTAGACTTCAACACCAAGTCTCACCCTTGTACTATCCCTCTCAATCTGGCCCATCCCCGGCAGAAGAATACAAAAAGATACCTCAGCAACAGTATTCAATACATAATCAGCAGACAATGAGTCAACAGCACATCAACAACTATAAAATCAGTATACTTCAAGGTCTGACTGAGTCTTTGATCCCTGCACAGTGAGATATATTAAATCTAGCTTTAATATCTCATTATTCAATAGATTCTGCAAGAGATTGAGAACAGCAATACTAGATTTCTATTGAATTTGAGAATTAACTCTATATTAATATAATCATTGACAAAGTCTTCTATTTTGAGATATAAATAACCAGTTTCTCTACATCCCACTGATAATATTTATATTATTATACAGAAACAGACTTATATTCTCTATAATATCAAGACTCTGAAGAGGAAAAGTCTTGATAGAGAATATACAGTAGTGTATATCTTAGCAGTTTCTATCTCATTCTTCTGCAGCAGTTAATGCAAAAAAAAGATCTTAGAAATAGTTTTTTACTTCTCTTGAAAAAGTAAGATGTTTTTCTCTGAGTTTTATACAATATTCTTACAAAGAATAAAAAACAGAGCTGTTTTCTGTCATAATTTCATATTCTTTTAAATAAGAATTACTTTTTCAGTGACTGAAGAGCTTTCATTAATACTTAATTATTTTTTATACTCTTTATTAACTGATTTGAGTTGCACACTTGTTGTGTGAGAAGAATTGAATGATTTAGAATAAAATTGAATAGTTTTAATCAATTTCTCTGCAAAAAATTGATTTATTTTTTATCAGTTTTTCTCTCAAAAATTGTCATATCATCTGATTCATTATCAATTGATATTATACTCTTCCTCACTGTATCTCAAGAAAGAGATTGTAAAGATTTTATTAATTTATCTTAAAAATCAATTTTAGTTTATTAGATTCTCTTTAAAAATCTAACCTAGTTACTGAACTAGTGTGAAAAAAATCAGATGTTTTATACAAAAAAGTCTTTTATTCTTCTTTTGAAACAGTCTGACCAACAGTTCAATTGAAAACAGACTTAGAAATATCTCAATTGAAACAGTCTGATCAACTTTTCATTGAGTGAGAATAATGAGTGCAAAAATACACTCAGTTGATGTGAAAAAAGATGCTTTCTCAAATGCTATTTCTGAGATTGAAATTCTGAAGAGAAGAAAGAAAGAAGAAATAGAGAAACAACAAGTTCTTGAAATACAGGAACTTGAAAAAGCAAGTAAGATTCTTGAAAAGCAGTGTCTGAGTGAGATGAATGAAGAAGTTCTGTTAATTCTTCATACTCAGGCTAGACAACTACAGAAGATGATCAAGTTCAAACTTGAAATCTCAAACACAGTTTAAAAAACATTGAAAATTTCTTATACAATCACTGACTCTTTATCTTGCTCTTCTTCTTTTTTTCCTACTTCTTCTTCTTCTTTGAATCAGAAGAAAATATATGCTTAAGCAGCTGAATCTGCTGTCTCTAAACCTGCTGTCTCAAAACCTGCTCAAAATCCTGAGAAAACTGAGAAGAATACTGCTCATATCTCTATTCATAGAAAAGTGAAAAAGAAAATGCAAAAAAAGAAAAACTTTCAAATCTTCAGAAATAGAAGACTTATTCTCAAAGTCTCAAACCAGGATATTCTGCAAAGAAACAAGCTAAACTTAAATCTCATTTTCAGAATCAGAAATGAAATTAATCAGCAGTTCTTTTCTCAGTTGATGACTGATATTGAAGTTCAAAAACCAGTTATAGCTTCAATTGAGTCATCATTCTTTGAAAACTTCATCATTCTGACTACAATGCCTGAATTCAGTGCTGAATTTCTTATTCAGAATGAGAATCTCTGAAAGTCAGCAGTAGAATCTTTACTAAACACAACAATTCTATCTAAGAGAGATGAAAAGTGAGACAAATTCATTCTTCATAATATTCCAGTTGAAATTTTTGACTGTGAAGAAGGAATACTACTTCTCAAAAATGAATTGAAAGAATACAACTCTATTCAACTGAGAAAGGAGTCTGTATAACTAAATTCAATTGAGTTCAGACAAAGCAGAAGAAATGCCTCTGTTCTAGTATATATAAAAACACTTGAACAGTCAAAGATCTCTGAAGTAAGAGTAGCAGATTTGAAAATAAGAGTTTATGAATACAAAGACTCAAGAATGAATCTCAAAGCTCAAACACAGTGTTTAAACTGTCAAAGATATGAATACTTCACAATCTCATGTTTTAGAGATTCAAAATGTGCATTCTATACTAGAGATTATAAAACTACTGAGCATAAATGTGAAACATGCTTAAAAAGAGATGAAATATGTCAACACACTCTGCTTAAGTGCTCTAATTGTAAAGAAAAACATGCATCTAGCTCAAAAGAATGTATGTTTGATTCTAGAACTCAAAAGAACTGAAGAAAAGATGAAGCTCAAAGTCAATCTAGAACTGAAGAGAAGAGTCAAGCCAGTAGACTTACAACTGCAAGCTTAAAAAGAAGAAACTCTCAACTATCTAAATATTCAAACTCTAATTCTCCTGCTAAATGTAAACAGAATTTGAATCCTCAAACTCCTGTTAAGATTAGAGAATTGAGAAATGACTCTGGTGATAAACTAGATATAATGCAAGCAGTTGAGATCCCTACTTTTCAAAATAGTTATAATCTACTATATGATGATAGTGACTAGATTCTACTCTATCTCTACTCTCTTTTAGTATGAATATACAACAAAAACAACAAAAAAAGTTTAAAAACTCTTCAAAAATCACATTTATTCAAAATAATGTGAATAGAAACTCAAATTGTATTTATTCTTGTCTTCAAATTGCATTTGAATAAAAAGTTGATTTTATACTACTTCAGGAACTGAATTTTGATGCTGAGTAAAATTACATTATTTCTCATTCAAGCTACTACTGCTTTCTATCTTAAAAGTCTGAGATAAAGTCAAGAGTAGTGATCTATGAAAGAAAGAGATCAAGATATCAATTTAATCTAAGATTTGATATCATGTCTGACCCTGATATTCTGGTGGGTGATATTATAGATAAAGAAAATGAGTTTGATACTATACAGCTCATAAATATCTATAATGAAAAATCATTGAAGAAAAATAACAATATCTGAACAATTGATAGAGGATTTCTGAACATAACTTTATCAAGAAACTCTATAATTGCAGAAGATTTCAATACACATCATCTCTGATGAAATTCAGAATGCAAGAGAGCAGTGAGAGCTGATAATCTGATTAAATAAACCTTTGAGCATTCAATAGATTTGATTAATAAGTCTGATCAATAAACATTCTTTAGAAAAGATATGAAACAGAAGTCTATTATAGATCTAATCTTTATATCATAAAATCTAATGAAAAGAAGACTTGTAAACTGATTTATTGATTCAAATGAGACATCAGAATCAGATCATGAGATTATTCAATTTGATATTGAACTGAGTGAAAAATAAATGAGTGAAAATCCTCTTCTCTCTGATCAGTATAACTTTGAAAAGGCTGATTGAAAAGCAGTTGAACAAAGCATAAAACTATTAAAATCTGAAAGACAGAATGAGCTATATTGAAATTCTGATCAAGATATCTCAAATGAAATACTTAAGAATAGAGTGAAGCTTATTACATCTATTATTCTAACAAGTGTTAGAGATAATATTTCAAAGAGAAAATCTTCTGAGTATTCAAAACCTTGATAAAATAAGAATATCTCATCTAAAAGGAAAGAATTAGCTACTGCTAGAAGAGATTGAAAGAATGATGTAATATCTGATGAAGAGTTCAAAGCTGTCAGAAATGAATATTTTTCAGATATTAAAAGAGCTAAAACAGACTGCTGAAATAAATTTCTTGAAGAAGCACAAGAGAAGGAAGTTTTTAAAGCTTTTAACTATACTAAAACAAGAAGTGTAGCAAAACTTCCAGTCTTAGAATATGAGTTTCAGAATGAATCATATACAGCAAACTCTTTTGAGGAAAAATATCAAGCTTTCATGAGAATTCTCTTTCAGAACTCACCAGATTCAGATTCAGACTCAGAGGAAGAGAATATATCACTTCTCAACTACATTGATGAAAATGACTGGGAATGCCCTGATCTTACATAAGATGAATTAGAGTTAGCTATTCTCTCAAGTTCTATTAAAACTGCTGCAGGTCCTGATTCAATTAATCACTTGATTATTTAAAATACATATTCCTACTTAAAGAATGAATATTTTGAGCTCTTTTTCAATCTCTTGAAAAATGAATATTATTCTGAATGCTGGAGAGAAGCCACTGAAGTGATTCTTGTAAAACCTAATAGAGAAACTTCAATTCCTAAGTCATATAGAGTAATATCTCTATTGAACTGCCTAGAAAAGGTTTTAGAAAAGATAATAGCTACTTAACTATGTTTTATAAGCTCTATAGATGATTCTCTTTTATTCAGTGAACAAATGAGAGATAGAAAACAGTGTTCTGCAATTGACACTGTTCTCTCAGTTGTTCATGATATTCAAATAGCAAAGTATGAGAGTCTGGTCTCAACTGCAGTTTTTATTGATATAAAAGAAGCATTTGATCATGTTTCAAAGTCAAAGTTAATTCAGACATTGAAGATATTAAAACTGCCACTTTCTCTAATAAAATGAGTTAACTGTTTTATATCTAAAACAATTATACAACTCTTCTTTAATGAAATGAAATAAGACAAGACTGAGATAAAAATAGCAGTACTACAGAAATCTTCAATCTCACTCATTTTATTTACAATATACACTGCATATCTATTCAAAAATAGAAATATGAGAATAGTGTGATCTTCAAGTTATGTGGATGATATTGGTCTAGTCTACAGCTCAAAAACTATCAAAGAGAATTTGAAAGTAATTGAAGAAGCTGCAAAGGAAATCTTTGTTAGAGCAGATATCAATCAAATTCAATTTAATATGAATAAAACTGAGTTAATTCATTTCTTTTCTAGATTCAATGAGAAAGAACTATCTCTAACTCTTTTAAATAGAGAGATTAAACTCAGTGTAAATGTCAAATGATTAGAAGTATGATTACACTTCAAGTTGAATTTTAAATATCATATTTAACAAAGAACTGTCAAGACAGAAAGACTATTGAACAACATAATCAGACTATCAAATACAGAGAGAGGTCTATCCTTCCAGGCTATGAGACAGTTATATATAGCCTGTATTACATCAGTAGCTGATTATGAAGTTTAAGTTTGATGAAATAATCAAGAGAATTTCACTGAACTCTTTCAAAGTCTGCAAAACAGAGTCTTGAGAAGAATTCTGAGAGCATTCAAATCATCTCCTATTAAAGCAATGGAAATTGAAGCTTCAATTCCTTCTTCTACTATTAGATTTGAAAAGGCCTGTATGAACTATGCTCTGAGAGTTGTAAAGATGAGCTCAAATCATATAATCAGAGAAAGAGTCTCTTCTTCATTTTCATCAATTAACTCTGGAAATGAACTGAATTGAAATAGATTTCTTGATTGAAATGAAAATAATTCTTCAAAGAAAATGTCTTCTCAACTGTACAGACTATGCTCTCTGATTAAAAATTAATTTTCTTCTTTAAATGTTGAAAAAGTTGATCATGAGAAGTTATCTCTCTGGAGAGAAAAGCTTGAATCTCTTATAGACTTATAAATAAGTGAACTATTAAAAGAGAAAGAATATGAACAGCATTTACAGAGAATTTCTACAATCAATATAAAAGACTCTATTCTGATTTATTCAGATGACTTAAAAAATGAGAACTTGAATAGATTAGATGTAGGCATTGCTTATACTGAAGATAATATCAATTTTATCTCAGATTTCTGAAATCTAGGCTGTGAATGTGAAGTCTTTGATGCTGAACTATTTGCAATAGTGAAAGCTTTCAGACTCATTGAAATAAAATCTCATAAAAGAGGAAATTATTTGAAAGAGGCATGAATATTCTCTGATAGTCAAGCTGCTTTAAAAAGACTTAGAAATAGTCAGATTCATAATGATCAAATGAATCTTGAACTGATCTTAAACTCTGTTTTGAAAATTCAAAAGAGAAGAATATCAAAGCTGATAATTCATCTACACTGGATTCCTGCTCATATGAATATTCATGGCAATGAATTGGCTGATTCAGCTGCAAAAAAGGGTGCAGAATTAAGCAGATTTATTCAAAAAATTATGTCCTGGTCTTTTATAAAGAGAAAAATAAAAGAATCTTGTTTAGACAAGTGAAATGAAAGCTGGCAGAAACAAAAGAAGAGTATACATTATTCAAGATTTGAAACAAAATCCAAGTGGAAATCTTGTTCAATTAAATGTAAAAAGAAAATATTCTCATCTATAATACAGCTGAAACTAGGACATGGCTATTTCAAATCTTATATACAAAGATTTGATGATAGATTTGACTCAATAGAATGCTCATTCTGCAATATAAATGAGAATCCTGAGTATACTGTAATGCACTGTGCATTATACAATAGTCTCAGAGCCAGATTGAAAGAGAAGTATAATCTAAATCAATTAAATATGAGATTCTTATTCTCAAATGAGACAGGAATTAAATACTTAATAGACTTTCTATCAGAAACTCAAGCAGCTACAAGAAAATGACTAAATTCAGAATTATCTGAATATGAAGAGGAGGAAATCAACCAGATATAGTCTGTTAAAACAGCTATATACTATCTTTTAATAATTTGTTTTGTTACAGTCTTTCTTTACTTTATCTTTTTCTTTCAATTTCTTTCTGTCTATCTATTTAATGTGTCTATCTTTAAGACTGTGTTCTCTTTTCCTTTGTCATGATATTGTCAAATGGTTTCAAAGTATCAGAAGATGTTAAAACACTGCAATTTGTAAACAGTTTTTGTATTCTAGGCTGGAATTTTCTGATTTTGCATATCTGAAATTGATAAATGTATAATAGTTAATGTTACAGATATAGGAAAAACCCTGAGAACTAAAAGTTCTCAGGTAGATGTCATAGTCTCTGACTGCATACATCTATAATTGAAGAATAATAATAATAATAATGATATACATCAATTGTAACTGATCAGAATATATTACTTTCAACTGCTGATCAGCCTATGTGTCTTCTCATTCAAAAGAGAGATCAATGCTGACAGTCGGCATCAATCATATTGTATTAAAGAAGGATTTGAAAGATAACTATGAGAACACTCTGATGAAACAGGCAAAAGATTAACTTCTATTCAAATTCATAAACAGAAGCTTGAAGAGAGCAGATGATAATAATTTGAAGAGAAAATGACAATGAATATGATTCTTATATCTACTATGATAGATAATATATACAATATGAAAGCTATGATAGAGAGTGATCTATGTTATTATGTAATGATTAAATCTTCAGTTATAAGATATTACAATCTGCAGTGTATTCTTCTATTAAAACCCTGACTTCTCACAGAATTTGATAATTTAAAAGACATTTGTATCTGTTACATGATGATGTTAAACATAGATATCAGAGAACATCAACATGAAGATACCTATATATATGAAGTTTATAATCTCAATTATAATCTTATGTTAGAACTTGTCTGACTATCTGAACAAGACATCTCATTAAACACTTGAAACAGGAGCTTAATATTCTCTAACAATGATAGAATTCATGAAGATAATATTTATAAAACTATGAATCTGACACAGATCTCTGTCAATATCTATAAAATGCTTTAAAAAAGAAGTCACTGAAAAGATCACTGATAGCAGAATTATATAGCAATCTATTTCATCAGTCTGATCAATACCAAGAAAGCTCTAGAGAAGTTATCTCATACTACAATAACAGATTCTTATACAAATCTCTCTTAATAATATCATGAATATCTAGATATCTCTAATAAGATAATATATTATAATTATACTTCTCTTATGAGACTTAGAAGTTCATCACAGTATCAAGTTAGAAAAGAAGAATAATAAGAATTCTCAGACATTATGAGACTCTCTTTATAATATGTCTTAAGATGAACTTCTTCTTCTTCAGAAGACACTCAATAATCTGTTGAATAAGAGATTTATACATGTTAGTAACTCTTTCACTGCAGGTTCTATTGTCTTTGTAAAGAAATCAGGTGAAGAACTTCAATTCTGTGTGAACTATCAAGAATTGAACAGATTAATCAAGAAGAATTACTATTTTTTATCTCTTATCAATGAAACTCTAGCTCATATCAGACAAGCTTAATAGTTTACAAAACTGAATATTATTACTGTATTTCATAAGATCTGTATCACTGAAGAAGATAAATAACTTATGGCATTCTGAACATGTTATGAGCTCTTTGAATAAGTAGTTATACTCTTTAAACTGACTAATACTCTCAGTACATTTCAGAAGTATATTAACTAAGTACTTCAGAATTTCCTTGATAAATTTATATCTATATATCTCAATAACATTCTCATCTTCACTGATAAGATCAGAAAAGAATATCAAGAACACATGTAAAGAGTATTATAATAATTATGAGAAGCAGAACTATCAATAGATATTAATAAGTGTGATTTTGAAGTCAAGAGTATCAAATATCTAGGTTTTATCATAGAAGCTGATAAGAGAATTCAAATGAATTCTGAAAAAGTCTCTGCTATTCTTGAATGAGAAGCTTTATACACTGTGAAAGATGTATAAAGCTTTATTGAATTTGTTAACTTCTATCAGTAATTTATACAAAACTTCTCAGATATCACAAGATCACTTACAGAACTTATTAAGAAGAACTCAGTATTTCAGTGATCAGTGAATGCTGAAGCTGCATTTACATAGATAAAGAAGATATTTATCAATACTTCTCTGCTAATAACATTTAACTCTGATTGTGAAACAGTTGTTGAAGCTGACTTCTCTGACTATGTTATAGAGAAAGCTACATTGTAATATAATAATGAAGATGTCTTACAATTATACATCTTCATGTTCAAGAAACTGAGTTCTGCTGAATACAACTATGACATCTATGATAAGAAACTTCTTACAATTGTACACTGTCTAGAAGAATAAGACTCTGAACTCTGAAGTGTCTCTAAATTTGAGATAATCACAGATTATAAGAATCTTAAACACTTCACTATCACTTATAAGCTTATTAAATGACAAATGTAATGATCTGAGCTATTAAGCTATTTTCATTTCATAATACACTACTGCTCTGACAGCTAGAACTCAATGACAGATACTCTCTTACAATGAGAGCAAGATATGTCATTTAATGTAATAGATACTCACTGAATGAATTAAGAGCACTGACTCTTAAATCTGCAGATATTAGTTGATCAAGATGAAACAACTCATAACATTATACACACTTCTTCAATTAGAACAGTTACACATATCTCAACTTCTTCTGAATCTACACTGAATGAAATGTGGCAATATAACAGTCTGAACTGATGAACTTCTTCAAGCACTTATTAAAGCAGTATATCAAGAAGTACTCTGATTTCTCTCACAACTACATATAAGAATCAACATCTCAGAGTACTCAATTAATAACAATAACACTTCACAATTCTGTGAACAACACTGAGTCTCTCACTTCAAACTCTTATACATCTGAATAATGCAAGAGATGTATAATTCATATATAACTGAATATCTGAGTTATAAACAACTGTATTAAATGATCTCTCAAGAATTCTACTGATCAGAGATATCAAACAGCATCAGACACTTTATCTGAAACTGTAATCATTACTTCTCTATCATCTCATAAAAGAATCATAGAAAAGATTTACTAAAATCACTTAATATTTCTGATAGAATCTGATAAGATGTAATAATTGACTTCACTGTGAATCTCTCTGAGAGTAAGAGTTATAAGAACATTCTAATCATTATTGACTGATTGAGTAAAGATGTGATATTGAAATCTTATAGTAAGATAGATACTGAATAAGTCACTGAAGTCTTTCTACAGAGTTCATTCTATCAAATGTATAAATTACTGAGATCTATGATATCAAATCAAGACTGTTAATTCATGAGCACTCTCTGAATAAGAATCTGTCAAGTTCTCAAGATTATATTCTGTTTGTTAATTGTCTATCCCTCTGAGATTGATGATGTATCAGAGTGAATAATTTAGATAGTGAAGAATTATCATCATATATTCTGTAATTATTTATAAGATAACTGACATGATCTTCTTCTACATACTGAAGTTACTATCAATGACTGAGATGCTATTTCAACAGGTCTAAGTCTGTTCTTTCTCACATACAGTTATCACATAAAGATATTGAATCTTCTAAAGATTATATATTTCACACTAAATTCTCACAGTCTGATCTAGATTGCTAACAATATAGTAACAAAGCTCTGAGAAGCTCATAACTGAACAGAAGCCTTCTTGACAAGTACTAAACAGAATTAAGAAGATTGAACTAATGTTTATCAAGATTCTGCTGAGTAATATGAGATAGAAGATCTGATGTAATTGAATCTTAAGAATATACAAATCACACACTCATCTCATACACTGGATTATCATTATATCAAATATAAAGTGATAGAAGTTCTAGACAGTTGCAATTACTGTCTTAAGACATTATCAGAGATTCACAATGTCTTTCATACAAGCTTGCTTCATCATACTGTCACTGACCTGTTCCCTTCTCAACTGACTTTCAATTGACAGTCATCAGAGATTGTGGAAGAAGACAATGAACTTGAGTAAGAGATTGAAGATATTCTTAATAAGAGACCCCGCGGCTATGACTAATAATATCTTGTGAAATGAGTCAGCTATAATCACCTGACCTGAACTCTGAGCTCTGTATTATTCAAAACAGCAGCTATTGACTGACAAGAACTATGCACAATCTCATCTCTGAAAAGAAGAGGCTAATGTGACAGGCTGTTCCTGCTTAATGATATAGACTATTTTATTACACTTCATAGATTTCATCAAAAGCTTCAATTCTCAGTCTGCTAGAAAGCTCTGATCTTCAGTCGTCAATTCTCAGCTGAAAAACTCATGAAATTTCTATTCTTTCATCTCAAAGCTTCACTATGCATACAGAGTCTCTATTCTTCCATTCTGAAGCTTCATCATGTACATGTATAATTATTCACTTCAATCACTGATTCTCACACTTTCTCTTTCTTTTCTTCTCTAACATGTTTCGCTTTGTTATATAAGACCTATAAATGTTATCCCGATTTATTCGGCGTAGACCTCTTACAATATTAAACAGTATCAGATACTTTATTTAAAACTGCAAGTGTTATTTCTCTATCATCTTATGAAAGAATTGTAGAAAAGACTTGCTAAAATTACTTGATATCACTGATAGAATCTGATAAGATGTAGTAATTGACTTCACTGTCAATCTCTCTAAGAGTAAGAATTGTAGAACTGTTCTGATCATTGTTGATCAATTCAGTAAGAATGTAATATTAAAATCTTATAATATGATAAATATTAAACAAGTCACTGAAGTCTTCTTACAGAGTTCATTCTATCAGATGTATGAATTGCTGAGATCTATAGTATCAAATCACAGTTATCAATTTATAAGCACTCTCTGAACAAGAATCTGTTAAGTTCTTAAGATTACATACTGTTTATCAACTACTTATCACTCTGAGACTGATAATGCATTAGAAGAGATAATTCAGACTGTAAAGAATTATTCTCATAAGTTCTGCAATTACTTATAAGATAATTAACATGATCTTCTTCTACATGCAGAGATTGTCATTAATAACTGAGATACTGTCTTAACAGATATAAGCTTATTCTTTCTTATACACAGTTATTACATGAAAGGGTTGAATCTTCTAGAGATCACACAGTTCACACTGAATCTCTACAGTTCAATTCAGATCACTGATAATATAGTAATAAAGCTCTGAGATATCTGTGACTGAGCAGAAGTCTTCATAACAAGTATTAAACAAGATTAAGAGAACTGAATCAATGTTCACTGAGACTCTGCTGAGTAATATAAGATAGAAGACCTTATGTGATTGAATCTTAAGAATATACAGATCACATACTCATCTTGTATACAAAATTACTATTATATTAAGTATAAAGTGATAGAAGTTCTAGACAGTTATAACTATTATCTTAACACATTATCAGAGATTTATAATATCTTTTATATAAGCTTACTTCACTGTACTACTATTAATTCATTTCTTTCTTAACTGACTTCTGATTGACAGCTGTCAGAAATCATAGAAGAAGATAATGAACTTAAGTGAGAGATTGAAGATATTTTTAATGAGAGACTTCACAGCTGCAGCTAATAATATTTTGTGAAATGAGTCAGCTATAATTATCTGATCTGAACTCTGAGCTCTGTATTATCTGAAACAGCAGCTCTTGACTGATGAGAACTACACATAACCTCTCTTCTGAAAAGAAGAGGCTAATGTAGCAGGCTGCACCTGATCAATTATATAGATTATTTCATTACATTTCATAGATTCTATCAAAAGCTTCAATTCTCAGTCATTCTTAATTATCAATTCTCAGCTGAAAAACTCACAGAATTTCTATTCTTCTGCTCTGAAATTTCTATTCTTTCACTCTGAAGCTTCACTCTGTACATGTATAAATATTTACTTCAATTGCTGATTCTCACACTTTCTCCTTTTTCCTTCTCTAACATTTTCCACTTTTGTATTATAAGATCTATATATATTATATCAATCTATTCAGTGTAGGCCTCTTACAAATTCAGACCAGGCTTTCAATTTTATCTTTGAATTCATCAGAGTATATCATGCAATCTTACTTTTCATAATTGCAGTTTAAACATAACTTCATGCTTTCTTCAACTTTGTTATAAACAGATTTAATATAATAAGGAAAAATATATAAGACACAGTGCTTGCACATTGTTAACTTGCTAGATTTGATGAGAGTATTCAGCCTGCTTGCTGTCTTTTTCTCTTATGCTTTTGCTGCTGCTGCACGCATACACTTGAGAGTGTCTCCAGTTATTTGAATGCTGTTGTTATTGTTATTGTTGATATTACTGCTGTTGCTGCTGTTACTGCTGTTACTGCTGTTACTGCTGCTGTTGTTACTGTTACTGCTGCTGCTATTGCTATTACTTCTGCTGTTGTTACTGTTACTGCTACTGTTGAATAAAATAATGAATCACTGATGTTCTTGATATACTATACATGTTAGATATCTTGACATTAGAACTTTTGATATGCAAAGCTTTCTATTGTAACTGGCAGAATACTAACCTTGCTAAAGATAAGAAGGGCTGAGTGAACAGGAAAAATTGATGTTCACATTGTAATATTATTGTGAGAAGAAGAAAGAAAGAAAGAAAGAGAAAGAAGATGACAAGTTATTCTTCTTATATATTGTTAATTCATCTTTGCAGATTGTCATGCAATGAATGCAAATGCTTTCATATTTCATCTCTGAGTGCAATCAGTGCATCTGATTAATTTCATTCATATCTTATTTTCAGAATGAATACTTTCTGCGCAGGCTATCACTGAATAAATTACAGCTATTTTGAATATAAAATCATTTCTATTAACTAGAAATAAGTGTTCAACATGCTGTCAGAAATATATTTACGGAATTTAAGATGAATAAAAAGATTTTCTGATGTAGTGAAATCAGTGAATTCTTCACAGTCATAACTATATAAATTGCAAGATAGAGAATATAATAACTTTCTTAGTAAATATCAAGATAGATATATCCTAATTATGTATATTAAAATATATAGTAACTAATTTATATATAACTTTAGAAAAACTAAATATATTGAAATAGAAACAAGTTGTGTTGAAACTCTCTACATCACTGATCTGTCTTTCACTGAAAGTGCTTCTCAAAATTTTATCTTTTGTTATATCTCATCTCATACATCTTTCATCAGATGTCTTTTTGTAACTATTGAGATATTCTGAATTGCTTCTGCAAAGTCATCTTTAACTATTTATCAATATTCAGAAACATTACTCATAAGATCTCAAAAGATTAGGATTTTTTACTATTATAACATTACTGCAGTGAAGTTTTTATTTATGTTAGTATTATTAAATATTTTAGTCTGAGTTGTCAGATTTGTATATATCTCTAATTTTCAGAATCAGTTTTCAGCTTTTTAAATCAATGATAATTAAATCTATGTTTCATATATCATTGTCCTCACTCAGAGAATTGATCAAAGTCAATAATTTCTCACACTCAGTAAAAAATCAGAAAGAACTTTTCAGTGACAAATGAATCACAGAAGTATTCAAAGATGATTAATTCTTTATAGCAGTTATGCAATCTGATTACTGCTGAACTTTCTCTGCTCTTTATCTTCTTTCATTGAATATAATTCTATATTAATAAATCATTAGCTAAGTTGATTAAAAAAAATTTAATATTGCACTGAAAAGTTTCAAATTCTTCTAAGATATTTCACTAAAAAGTTGATATATTTGCTAAAATCTAATACTACTTATCTTCATTTCTTTGAGAGTTTGAGACTTTCATATTTTAATCACATCCAGCATCATTGTTCTGCTGGATGAAAAGATGTATAATGTTTTATTTTTTGTTTTTATCACACTTGCAATTATTCAATCTAAATTATCTTTGTTGAAAGAAAGAAAATACATTAATTTTATCTTCAGATGCAGACACTGCTCTGTCAGCTGAATTTCCTCCTCATACATTTCTGCTTCTCAATACTGAGTTCAGTAACACCTTTTTAGCAGACTGCTTAATGTCAGTGATAAGTTTGACATCTCCTCATCTGACTGATATTTATTATTGCTGTCATTATATTCATTCTATATTCAGATATGTCAATATTAAATTTCTTTTGAAATCAGTGATTTGTCTTATTAAATCTACTAGATATGAGAGTTTAGAGAGATCTAGTAGCACAGAATTCATAGCAATATTCATTTTCAGAATCTTGATAGCACTCTGATAAATTTTTGATATAAATTTCAGCAAATTGTAGAAATATAGTAGCATGATTCTTAATATTAAATTGATGTAGATTGTCACTGATTGCAGCTTTTATTAATATATCTCTTTTCAGTAATTCAATCTTATCTCTTTATTTTATCAAGACTGCTTATTCACTTCATTCATATCTTTTCAACTACATAACTTTTTTCTACAAATTATATCAGAAAGTAAAATGTTGCATCTGTTTAAGTAAAATCTGAAACACTATCTACTATCTGTCTCTAGACAAGAATTCAGGGATAATCAATTGAAATTTCAATATCAGAGTCTCTCTTTTCTGAAAACTGTAAATGAAGATTTCACTGACAGTGATTCAGACAATGATGCTCTCAGTGAAGAAGCATTACTATTCTCAGTAAGTTTATCACTTTTAATATCTCTATTATCATAAAAACTAACATTCTCTAAAGACAGAGTCATATAATGAGAATGCTGCTGATAATATTAAGTATATTAAGTGACTTTTGAAAGCAGCTGCTGAGAAGAATACTTCTGAAAATGATTCACAAGAGAAGTCTGATAAGTCAGTCACTGATGATATTAAAATATCAGCTACTGATACAATTACTGTTACTATTACTGATTAATTTATTGATTTTAATTCAGCAATGAATATATCTCACAAATGCAGTTACTTTGAAATGAATTTATTTATTCTGATAATGAGACTCTGAACTGAAGAGTCAAATATTTTCTGAACAAACTACAAATCATTAATATAAATTCTGTGTTTATTGAAGAATACATCACTGATAAGTCTACTTTCAGAAGATCTCTCAACTCTGAAAAAGTAATACAGAGTATAATTTCTGATTTTATCAGTTAAGAAATTCTCAATTTCAACAGTGTCATTAATACAAATGCTAACTCTGAGTTCTGCTCAGAAAAATCTTGCTGAAGTCTTTATAAGATTACTCTACTTTCAAAATCTGATTCTCTTAATATCTACTCTTCTCAAATCCTCAACTTTTCAGTGATAAATGTACATAGAAATGACAGAAATTATCAACAATCTCACAGAGTTATGATAATCTCACAGTTGAGAGAGCTCTGTTAAATATTATTTCAGTGAATTTATCTGATAGTTATTAATAAATAAACCTATTTTTTCTTCTGATTTTGTTTGATATCAGTATGAGAATCTTGAATACTACTATAAATCAGAGTTGAATGATATATCTCATATTAAGAGAGTGTAATTTATCAGACATAATTACTGATATTTAGATATGAGATCTCATATAATAGTTTTGAAAGTTTAAGAAGCTGTTCACTATACTTCACAGACTGTATAAAGATTACTGTTCTTGAATTCATCATTTAGTCTCTTTGAAATAATTATAATGAAGAATGAGATGAAATATAGCTTAATTACTCAAGTTCTCAATTAACTTAATATTTATATAAATAGAACATTTGAATCAGATTCTGATCTGTCAGTATATAAGAGTCAAGATCAGTATTTTCTTCACCAGGTCATAAGAACTAAAACTGAGATGATTAAGATATGACTATATTGCAAATCTTCACTGATTCAGACTGAGTTGAAAATTATGATATATAAATAAGATCTTTTGAAAAGTATATTTTAATCTGATATACAAGTTATTTCTCTGTTATATCAATTATTTATTAATGAATTTAGTTTATATCAGAACATGTACTGAAGCTTGATAAGTTTTTATTTAATTTCTACACTAAGTACTGTTAAGTGTTTAAAGTAAAAAAATATTTTTATTCTAATCTTTCATTTTTATAATATCAATTTTTCTGACATAGTTACTGCATTGTCACATGACTTATCTATATTGAATTATGAGAGAATTATAGTGAATATTAATGAAAAAAAGATGAGAGTGATTGCATCTTGTATTGTATTTCTTAATCATATACTGCAGTAAAATAGTAATACAGAAATTAAAGAATTAACTGTAAAAAGATTATACTGAAGCTGCTTTATTAATAATAAAAATTAGTCAAATCTGAACTACAATCTATGCAATAACAGTCAATTTCATTATTATATATAACATCTTCAGCCTAAACTGAATGATCTGCTGAATCTCATATATAGAGAGTAAATATGTTAAGAGCAGAGTATAATAGCACAGATAATATCTCTTTTTCAAATATATTTAAGTTTGAATTTAATCTTTCTTTTTTCTTCTAATTTATGTCATAGTAAGTTTGCTGAAATTTTGAAAATTTTACACTCATTACTGATCTACTCTATTGTATTATTATATAGTTAGCTAGAATACTTATGAATATTGCAGACATTTTCTTTTTATCATGATTGAAATTATTTACAGTCACTAATCACTCATCTCAAGAAGTATTAACTTCAGAAGTATATCTAAGTCTTAATTATTATATCTCTTATCTTGCAGTGTAAGCTCAGAGAGAAATGACTTAATCTAGTAATTAAGTAGATCATTTCTATAGCATTTTCAGTGGTAAATTAATCACTCATTGATCTTATTATTCAGATCTATACAGCTATTATAAGAAATAATAGTCTATTAATATCTTAATTATTAGGAGAATATAATTCTGAAGTAACTCACTAAATTATACTAAGAGCTCACTGATAACTACAATTTCTTATTAAAGCAGCAGTCAGAGTAACAGTAATATTTAAATTATCTTAAGCTGATTCAGTTATTAGTTATCAGTTATTCTCTGCTTTAACTATAAGCACTGTTATCACATATATCAGTGATTATATAAAAAAAGCAAAGCTTATATAATATATAAAGAGACAGTTAAATATGTATATTAATTTACACTATATTAAGCAGATTAAAGAATATACAGTATTTAATATAATATTCTAATGAGAGAGAACAAGTATCAGAACTATAAGAATCTGATACAGTAAATAAATTATTAAGATATAAAAAAGACACTACTCTTATAGAAGAGCTTTTACTGAACTTTATAACTAATATTAAAAGATTTCTTTAACAGCTCTGATATACATCTGATACAGAAGATTCAAGATTTATATATAGTATATTCAGCACTGTTCAATAATCTGATGAGAATAAATGAAGAAGTTAAAGATAAGAATGATAATTCACTGAACTACTCTAATAAGTTAAAGTTAATAAAAGAGTATATTACTCTGAAGATTTTTGATCATCTATTATCAAGTAAGATATTAGAGAAAGTCAGTATATAATTTAGAAATCTTTTCAAGCTTAAATTACTTCATTCATTTCTCAATAAGCTATGAGAATTCTATGATACTGATTGAAATAAGTTCGCAGTTTTAAAACCAGGTTACTGTTCAATACTTTTGTATAAGAAGTTAACATTCTCAGTTTAATATATCTATTCAATCAATTAATTAATCAGTTATTCACCTGCTAATATATAAATCAGAGATCATATTCACTGAATCTCTCTCATAAAAGAAAATATTATTTAATATCAGAGAACAGAGCTTGATCAGATTACAATTATATTTATTTATAAAATAAGAGAAATTAAGTAAATTTTCTTTACACTTATTTCTCTATATTATATCATGCATGATTGTCTACTGAATCTGCTGATTTTACAAGAGAATTCTAACAATTACACTATTATTGAACTGCTAGTGATTTAAAAGACAGTATTATATAATATTTTAATACAGAATAGTAATGAAAATGATGATTATTTAATGTATAAGTCTCAGATAATAAGATATTTACATTATAATTAATATGTCTTATTTCTTTAGATAGATAGTTGATGAATAGCAGCTGAGTAACAGATAACTAGCTTAATAGTATATTAATTTCACTGATAGAATAGTATGCAGTATTTCATAGTATCTTAGTAGTATTCTGATAATAGTATCTACTAATTACACAGTTACTGAGTAGTGTTATAATAGTATTAGAGAGCTCTGTACTGTTTTAACATTATTTTAACATTTAATATTCAGTGACATGTTACTGAATATAATGATGAAATATGTGTTACAATCAGTGACATGTAACATGAGTGAAATGATGAATTCACGGTGTAATGACTGTAAATTAACCCGATGTTCTTCTTATAAGAATAAGTTCTTGAAGAATAATGTTATTGTGTTGTAATCTAACTACGCGAGTTATACTAAATAGGTTGAGATGATATGTGACTAGAGTAAATATAGTAATTATTAACACCTCTTCTTACTACATTATAATCTATAATAAGTTATCATTTAGAGCCTCTTCTCATCTTCAATTCTTTCAAAAACATAATAATAATTAATTACATCAATCAGACTCTGATTTTCTCATTAGAAAAGACATCTGTACAGTAATAATTATAAAAATCAGGAAATACATGTAAAATTCATTAATCTGCTGTATTATTATTATTATTCAATCATTCTTTTCTGATCTCTTTCAAATTAACTCTTTTAATAAAATCTTCAAACACAGGCTTTGTCAGTGACTTGATGAGACTATTAACTATATTTATTATAGAATTAATATATTTCATTATAATTTCTTCTTTTTCAATCAGATTGTGAAGAATATAATATCTTATCTTAATATAATATAATCTTTATATTAAGAACTTCTCTTTCACTAGATTGATTGCTTTCTTATTATTAACTTATAGATATAAGTATATTTTCACTTTCTTATCATTTATTAACTTAGTGTTATATAATATATTATTCAATCAGATTATCTCATAAGCTGTCTTACTAGCTGTAATATATTCAGCTTCTGTGATTGATTTGATGATAGATGTCTGTCTCTGTGACTGCTATGAAATCAGTGACTTATTAATCAATATAACATAGTTAGTAGTCAATTTGTATTGAGAATTCATCTCTGCTCAGTCTGAATTGCAGTATATCACAGAACTCAGACTTTTATTACTGATCTTCTTTCTGTATAATATACTGTAATTTTTCATCTTTTTGATATAATATAGAACATGCTTCAACACTGCTTAATATATATTATACAGATGTGAGTTAAAATATAAGAGATAGTTAACTGTAAACATCAGATTTAACTGACTGCTTGAGATCAAATACAGCAATGATTTTAATTCTTGACAATATCTTATAGTTATAAAGTTATCATTCAATTCATCATTCTCATCAGGTGAAAATTTCAGTTATATACTCATCATCATTGAGGTCTCTGCAGAATTTATCTTATTCATGCTGAAATCTTCAAGAATCTTCTCAATATAACAACTCTGTGTAATCACTAGATTGTTATTTCTCTGGCATTTAATCTTTATTTTAAGATATCAGTTGATCTCTTCAACATTCTTTATCTCAAATCTCTTTGTAATCTCTCTTAATATTCAGTCTAATTGCTGTTCTTGAGATCTCATTATCTGACAATTATCAACATGTAATATTAGATAGATCTTACGAACAGAGTAATATAGAAATTCATCATTATAAGATAATATCTTAAATCTTAATATAGTCAGATACTCTGTTATAAGGAAATATCATACTCTTACAGCTTGCTTCATTTCATATAGACTCTGACAGAGTAGTCTTATCAAGTTCTCTCTATTATACTTAAGATCTGTGAGTAGTTGTATATAGATCATCTCATTCTGAGATAATATATCATTCAAAAATGCAGATATATAGTCAGTCAATTTAATCTTTCATTCTTTAGCAGTTGATATAGTAAATAGACTATGTAATGTAGACTCTAATATCACTGCAGTATACAATCTTGTATAATAAATACTCTGCTGTTGTAAGAACTCTCTAATCACTCAGTGAGCTCTAAAACAGATGATTTCTTTCTTATTATTGAATTTTCAATCATATAATTATTTATCTGTCAGAATATTCATTTTCAGAGCCTTCTTAATAATAATATATATCTTCTTCTGTTCAAATATCTTAATCTTCTTTTTCATTATCTTATATCAATAGTCTCAGTCTGAGCTTCTCTTGACTTTCATCAGCATAGTTAATCAGTCTGTTAGAATACTTAGAATAGAATAATTCTCATTAACAGAGTCTTCAAACTCTTTATTCAAGATAAGCTGTATCTCATTATCTAAAAGACAGATTGAATCAATTACACTCTCTAAGTTCTCATTGATAATCATCTTTGAAATATCTAGCTTTTTCTTCATTAGATGTTATAGTAAGCAGTGCTGCTATCTCTCTCTAACATTCAGAATGTTTAATTTATTAGATAATTCATTGAAGTCTCTCACTGTATTTACAGATATATTTACACTCATGTTAAGAGCTTCATCAAATATGATATCTTATATAATCTCAAGACAACATGTAACAGAATCTCACACATGATATTAGTATAAATCTTGATATTCAATCAGCTGCTATTTCTTATCATCACTTCTATCTGTAAGTTTATTCAACACTTTCAAATTCTTCTTATAGATCTTGCAGTCTTATCTTCATATTCAATGAACAGAAGATTGTGTCTCAGTTCATGCTTTAAAGATGTAAGTGATATGTCTTTCTTACATTTAACTATCTTTATTGATGTTGAAGATGTGTTGATTATCATGATCACAGCTTGTATTATCTTATTTCAGAGCTCTTTCATCAGTTCACTATTAAATAGCGAGCTTCTTGTCTTCTCTATCATAGTTTAATTGATACATTTCATCAGACTGTTCAATTGTGATGTATCAGATGTAGTCATTTTATACACTATTTCTTTACTCTGACAGTAGATCTTAAGTTCTTAACTTTTGAACTCTTCTTTATCATCTCAGTGTAAAGTCTCAACTTAATATTGTATAGTTATCTTAATATCTGTGATGAAGTTTATTAATCTTATAGTAGATTCTCTCTTTCTCATCATAGAAATTGCTTGTCTATAACAGATTGCATCATTTATTGTACTCAATCAATAACTTACACTCTCTCTAGTGAGTGTGTCATTTTCATCAAAAAGTGTTTTTTCATTCTCTGTCAGATCAATGAAGAATCTCATTATCAGCTTAACAGCTCATGTCATAGATGTGAAGATTGAATATGTTATTTTTATCTGAACACAGACTTTGTAGAATAGTAAAGCTTGTAAATTAATAATTCTCATCTCTAAATATGAATCTGCTGTTATTTTTACAATATTTACAGAATTCAGATATTCTAGCTTTTAATGTTATTATATCATTGTAAGTTCTGTAATCTTTGTATCATTTCTGTCAGATAGTGTTAATATTGTGTTATCTTTCACTTATAATGTGTTCACAGATTCAAAATCATCATTGAGTATAGCAAATCAGATCAAGTCTCTGTATATAACTGATTTTTTCACCTCATAGATATTATTCTTATTTAATCTTACTGTAAATGAGAATATGCAGTTGAGAGATATAATCAACATGATATAATTATTCTTATATATCAACTGCTTATAGGTATAACTCTGACATACAAGCTTACTCATACTCATAAGATTTACTTCTAACTTCAGAATATAGTGAATATTATTTAACAGTATATTTACTTCTTTTACTGAAATCTTTGTATCTTCTATAGGTGTAGTGAGAACTCCTGTTCTGTCTATTATTTTTAACATTACTTTCACCTTCTGAGATTTTGTCAGAACAAGATCTCTGTGAGATGTGACATAAGCACTCAATTCAGAGTCTAGAATTCAGGTATTTTTTTCTGTCTGATCACTCACATAGATCTTTTCTTTGATATAAAATACTTACTTCATGATATTGTGAATAGAAGTAGCATCTGTATTCTCTGCATTCTTGTCTTTATCCTTGTTTCTATTGATATTAAAATTCGAACTTGAAGAATATTTCTCAGAGTATTTCCTTCAACAGTCAGCCTGAATATAATCAACTTTTTGACAATGATAGCATGTCTGCACATCATTGTCTCTACATTTAGATTTAAAGTCAATATTCTTGTTCTTATTCTTGTCATTGCCTTTCTCTTTGTTCTTGTCTTTCTTATTCTTGTCTTGTATATTGTTGATAGAGTTTCTAGATATATCAATACTTGTCTCATTGATAGCAGAGAGCTGCAAAAGAATATTACAGCTAGACTGGCCGCCGGGACCATGAATTTCATGTTTGGTCTCATTTGGTCTGATCTCATACATTTCTTAGCGTGAATCCCCGCTGGGACTAGTCATTAAAAAAACATGCAAAGTGATCATATATGAGATCTTAAAATGAAACCATGACTTGAAAAAAATGAGAAAGTGATCTCATTTGATTTCATTTAGTCTCATTCTTAGCATAAAGTTACTATTTTTAGACATTTTAAGGTTTTTTTAGACTATTTTTAATTTTTTAAAAAGTAATGCTTTTTAGTAACACTCAAATGAGATTTAAAGTCATTTAAAGCAATAAAAATAATTTAAATTAAGCAGTGAAAATCATGATCTCATTTGGAAAATGTGATAAGAGTAGACAGTAAGTCTCACTGAGACAGTATGAGACTACTATCTAATGTTAAAACTGTGTAATGAGATCGGTCGAATTGATAATGGAACTAATAAAAAATCTGATCCTGGTCCCAGACACAGTCACACGGTCAGTCTAATTACAGCACAGGCTTATAAAATCATTCTCTAAGAGTTGAGTATTATCTTTGTCAATTTGATTCATTCAATTTCTTATGAATGAGGCTCACTCTCTGTTAACTTCTGTAAGCAGTCTGTTGAAAAACATGACATCTGAGATCTTATATTCTAGACAGATATAATCAGTTCTTATGATAATCAGACATTTAATGAAAGTATGATCTGTGTCTTTTGACTTAGCAGTCATACTAATCAGCTTCTTAAACAGATGAGTTCTGTAAATAGCAGATCTCTTAGAAAGGTTATTCTCTATAATAGTTCATAGAGTATAAGCAGACAACTTGAATTTCTTAAGTATAGTGAAATGAGTCTTAGTCTGTGATAATTACAGATCACATGTAATTGTATAATTAAAGATTACATTCTTTTCAAAAATATTACATGTTCATAATAGCATTCTCATCAAGATTATTATCTTCAAGAATATTATCAGTTTCAGACTACTCTACAGTTAAAAGAATTTCCTCTCCTCATATTGAGTAGTTAATGAATTCAGTGAGAACTATCAGTCTTTTGATAAGTCTTACTTGACTTCTGAATTCTTCAAGAACTTTTATTATAACAGATATCTTCTCTTTTCACTGAAGATATTCTGTTAGATCTGCTCTTATCTTATTATCTGCAGAGTCATCTCTACTGATCTTCATCTGCTCAATCTCATACTGAAGTCTTATAATTTCTAGTCTCATGCAAGTCTTCTCACTTACAGAGCTATTATCATTTCAGTCACTTAAGCTCTCTGCATTGTCTGACATCTCACTAATATCTTTAACTAAGTTTTTATATTCATTGAACTTATCAGACTGTTTCTCTGCAATGATTTCATTCAGCTTAAACATCTCAGAAGTTGCCTTCTAATTCATTATTAATATTAACAGTGATCTGTGATCTTGTGTTTACTGCTCTGACATTTTCTCATTTCTTCATCTTGAAGACATGTATTCTTTTATCAAGTCAGACGTCTCTCTGAACCTTAGATTAATTATGAGTTCAATTATAAACAACATCTAGACACATGTAATAATATGTGAAGATGTAGTTAACATGTTATTACAGTTATTTTGCTTGCGAAGAGCTTCATAATCTCTTGAAGAATAATGTTATTATGTTGTAATCTAATTACGCGAGTTACACTAAATAGGTTGAGGTAACACGTGACTAGAGTAGGTGTAGTAATCACCAACATAAGTTGAGTGACACGTGATTAGAGTAGGTATAGTAATTATTAACACTCTCTCTTACTACACTATCTCACTAATTGCGCTGTTATTATTCTAATCATTTCATCTCAATTCTTTCAAAAACGCAATAATAATTAGTTACATTAATCAGACTCTGATTTCCTTATTAGAAAAAGCCTCTGTATGATAATAACTGTAAAAATTAACAGATACATATAAAATTCATTAATACACTGTATCATTATTATCTTAATCTTTCTTGATCTCTCTTAGATCAGTGTTCTTAATAAATGCTTTAAATGCTAATCTTGTCAACAGCTTAGTGAGGTCATCAGCTTTATTAACTATAGAACTAATATGTTTTATCACAATATATCTCTTTTCAATCCGATCTTAGAGAATATAATATCTTATCTCAATATAATATGATCAGTGTGTCAGAGATTCCGCTTTTACTAGATTGATTGAACTCTTATTATCAACTTGTAGCCTTGAACAGATCTTCACTGTTTCTTTCACTAATTCAGCATTATATAATATATAACTCAGCTAGATTATCTTACAGACTATCTCACTAGCTGTAATATATTCAGTCTCTGTAATTAATTTAACAATGAATATCTGTCTCTATGATTACTATGATATTGATAACTCATTTATCAATATAATATACTCAGTGATTGATTTGTATTGAGAATCTGCTTCTGCTCAATTTGAATCATAGTATATAACAGAACTCAAGTTGTCACTCTCTTTCTTATATAATATGTTATAGTTCTTAGTCTTTTTAACATATTATAGAATATATTTCAATACTGCTCAGCATTCTTTATATAAGTATAAGTTGAATTATGAAAGATAGTTAACTGTGAATACTAGGTTTAGTCTACTACTTGAGATCAGATACTGTAATCTCAATTCTTGTTAATACTAGATAACTGTAAAGTTATGATTGAGATCACTGTTCTCATCAGATCAGAATTCTATACATATTTCAGATACTATTAATATGCTGATTAGATTCATCTTTTTCAATTCAAAATCTGTGACAATCTTCTCTATGTAACAGCTCTGTGTCACTGCTATATCATCATTTTTCAGACAGTTCACTTTTATTCTCAGATATGATTTATTCTTATCAATATTCTTTATCTCAAATCTCTTAACTATCTCTGTTAATACTCAATCTAGTTGCTGTTCTTGAGAGCCTGTTACTCAGTAGTCATTAATATATAGTATCAAATATATCTTTTAAATAAAGTGATATAGAAAACCTTTATCATAATATAATATTTTAAATCTCAATGTCATAAGATGTTCTGTTACAAGAAAATATTACATTCTTATCACTTGTTTCATTTCATATAAGCTTTATTAAAGTAGTTCTATTAAATATTCTCTGTCATGCTTCACACCTGTTGATAGTTGCATATAGACAATCTCATTTGATAAGAGAATTTCATTCAAGAATGTAAACACATAATCAATTGATTTATTCTTTCATTCACTGACCGGTAATATAGTAAATAAGCTACATGATATGAGTTCTGATATTATCACAGTATATGATTTTATATGATGAATATCTTACTTCTGTAGAAAACATCTAATCACTCAACAGATCTGAAAGCAGATAGTTTGTTTCTTATTATTCAGTGTATAATTAAATATTCATTTTTCTGATAGAATATTTATATCTGATATCTTCTCAATAATAATGTATGTCTTTCTCTGGTCAAACATCTTAACTTTTCTCTTCATTACTTTATATTAATAATTTCAGCCTTAGCTTCTTTCAGTCTCTGCAAGTGTAATTGAATAGTCTGTTATTATTATTATTATTATTATTATTCTTCCATTATACTCATATGCAAGCGGAGCTTATGATGAGTCCTTGCGTGATGTTAAATACAGGTCAAGTGTTGATTATACAGGAGGAAATACAGGTGTTGAGACCACGCCAAGATAACAAGAACATAGGAAAATACAAAGAAGTGACAATTAGATACATGCGATAATAACTTCCCAGCTCAGGAACATAGAGCGATTCATTGGAGCGATTTGTACACCTCTGTATTTATTAGAAACCTGAGGTGCTTGAGTTCCGGATTTAATGTATCCCCTGCGGGTTTCGAACCCACGCGCCTTGGTTTCCCACGCCAAGGCGCTACCGGGTGGCCGCATTAACCATTCGGCCACCGGGGTGAATAGTCTGTTAGAATACTAGGAATAGAATCATTTTCATTAACAGAGTCTTCTATTTTCTCATCATTAATGAGCTGTGTCTTATCATTCAAGAGATGAGCTGAGTCAATAACATTCTTTAGATTCTAATTGATAATCATCTTCACAATATCTGACTTCTCCTTAGTTAGATATCTTAATAAGCAGTGTTATCATTCTTTGTTAGTATTTAAAACATCAAGTTCTTCTGAGAATTCAATTGACTTCTTGATCATGTTGACAGGTTTAGTTGCTCTTGTGTCAAATGCCTTATTAAACACAACATCTTATGTGATTTTCAAGCACTGTCTCACAGAATTTCATATGTGATATTGATATAGTCTCTAATAATTAACTAGTTATCATTTCTTGTCATCTGTTCTGTTCTGAAGCTTGGTAGATACTTTTAAATTCTTCTTGTACATCTTACATCTCTATCTGTGTATTCAGTGAATAGAGAGTTGTACTCCAGTTCATGCTTTAAAAGATGTAAGTGAAAACTCATTAGTACATTCAAAAATCTTAGTTGATGTTGAAGATGTATTAATTATCATGATTACAGCTTGTATTGTCTTCTCTTAAAGATCTCTTTTCAGATCACTATTAAATAGTAGACTTCTTGTTTTTTCAGTAATAATATGATTGATACCTTCTGCAGAATTATTGAATTGTGATGTATTAGAAGTGATTGTCTTATACACTATTTCTTTAATTTGACAATAGATCTTAAGATCTTGACTTTTATGTTCTCTTTTTTCATCTCAGTGCAGGATTTCAATTCCTTACTATGCAGTTATCTTTATATCTATTATAAAATTTATCAACTTTGCAGTTGATTTCTCCTTGAATATCATTAGAATTACTTATTGATAGTGTATAATATTATCAGTTATTCTTAGCTAGTAGCTCATATTTTCTCTAGAGAGTATGTTCTTCTTATTAAAGAGTGTTCTTCTCTCTTCTATCAGACTAATGAAGAATCTCATCATCAGCTTAATAATTTTTATCATAGATTAAAAGATTGAATATGTCATCTTAACATACGTAGAGACTTTGTAAAATGATAAAGTTCATTGTGCAATAATTCTTATTTCTAGGTATGAATTCACTGTTATTTTCATAATATCAGTGAGATTTAGATATCTCAGCTTCTAATGTTATTTCTGTGAAAGATACAAAGCTTGCTTAATTAAAAGGTTACTAGCTTGTAAGAAGTGATATGATGAAAGAATTAGTAAGCCAGATCACGTGACCTGACACTCTCACTTATCAGAGTAACTATACACAATGCTATATATAAAATTCGTCTTTAAATTAAGTACAGATAGACTGACTGTGTGACTGTGTCTGAGATCAGAATGAAACTTTACAGTTATTATATTATCTAAAAGTATTACTTCTGATCATGATTTGTATTCATTACATTGATCTCAAATCATGTTATTTTAAATATTAAAGGTTTCAGATTTACTTTTCAAATAAAAATCTAGTCTCAAATAAAGAATATATTTGAATTCTTAGTCACATTTTCATTCTGATCTTATTGAGAATAATATTAAATAGAATTATGAAATCATTTCTCATCTATATAATACCATAATATAGTACTCATTTGTTGAAAATTTAATAGAAAATATTATTAAATATCATTACTTTTCTGAACACAGATTATAATTCATATAATTTTAAGTATAAAAAAATATAAAATACAAAAAAAAAACAAAAAAACAAAAAACAAAACAAAAACAAGAAAAAATCACAATGAAAAAAAATAAAAATAAAAAAAATAAAAAAATAAATAATAAAAATAAAAAAAATCAAGATTACAGAGCTGTAGTATTTTTAAAATACTTACTTCTCAGAGTCTTTATAATATTCATTATTAACTGTGTATCTCTCATAGTGAGAGTAACACAGCTGTAATAAGTCATTATCTCAATATTATTTAATAAATAATCATGATATATCTGTATAAATGTGACGGGCTGCGCCTGATCAATCATATAGACTATTTCATTACACTCTACAGATTCCGCTGAAAGCTCCGATTCTCAGTCGCCGATTCTCGGCTGAAAAACTTGTGAAATTCCTATTCTTCTGCTCTGAAGCTTCACTATGTACGCATATAAATATTCACTCTGATTGCTGATTCCTGCACTTTCTCTTTCTTTCCTTCTCTAATGTTTTACACTTTGTTATATAAGACCTATATATTATACTGATCTATTCAGTGTAGGTCTCTTACACTTGAAAAAATGTTCATTGTCTTCTTATTAGAAATGATTATTAATTGAAAAGATATTTGAATGTGTAACAATGTGTAAGAAATAGAGAAACAGTCAAACAGTTAAGTGAACACTAGACTGACCGTGTGACCGTGTCTGGGACCAGGACCAGATTTTTTGATAGTTTCATTACCAATTCAACCGATCCCATTACATGGTTTTAACATTAGATAGTAGTTTCATACTGTCTCAGTGAAATTTACTGTCTACTCTTATCACATTTTTCAAATGAGACCATGATTTTCACTTCTCAATTTAAATTATTTTTATTGCTTTAAATGACTTTAAATCTCATTTGAGTGTTATCAAAAAGTGTTACTTTTTAAAAAATTAAAAATAGTCTAAAAAAACCTTAAAATGTCTAAAAATAGTTACTTTATACTAAGAATGAAACTAAATGAAATCAAATAGAATCACTTTCTCATTTTTTTCAAGTCATGATTTCATTTTAAGATCTTATATATAGTTACTTTGCATGTTTTTTTAATGACTAGTTCCAGCGGGATTCATGCTAAGAAATGTATGAGACCAGATCTAATAAGATTAAATGTGAAATTCATGGTTTCAGCAGCCAGTCTAGTGAACACTGAGTCTCAATCAGTTAAGCAGACACTGAGTTCTCAGATAGAAGCTTGCTTATCAGTCGCCCTGGCCCTGTAATAAGATCTTACAAAGAGAACAAGATCTTACAAAGAGAATATCAGTAAAAGACCTGAGAGTTCTGACACTACAGATATATAAGATATTTATACAATTACACTTCTTCTGATTTCACAGATATCACACATCTGATGATCAATATAATCATATCTAATAATAATATAAGAGAACTCTCAAATGTGAGTATAGATGTAATATCACAGTGGCTCTGAGTAATGTTGAAATTACAACAGCAATAGATAGCTGATATGCATGCAACTCATCAACTTCAATATGAGGAAATTCAATAATTAACTTGACAAGGAACTCATGCAATTTCAACATCTAAAGAATTGAATATAAAAGCGCTGAAAGAACACTTAAATGCTCTTATATATTTCAATGCTTCTGATCTCACTCTCTACTCATCATGAAGAATGAAAATGCTCACAAAACTAAATATAGATGAAGATATCATCAGTTCACTAATCAATCAAGATTGATATATCAATTACCAATTAAAGAATTGTGTGAAACAGAAGTGTTATTCATGAATGAAAGTATGTGAATTAGTGCTGTGAATATCTGACAATATTATCAAATATCTTAATATTCTGTTCTGAGACACTATCATGCAACAGAAAGTATTAGATTGATTATAGAGTGCTTAACAGAGAAACACTTCTCTTACAACATTTATCTCTGACTTCAACATCAAGATTCTAGAAGCAGGTGATCAATCTTGAGAGAATTAAATGAAGATTAGAATGCTTAAGAAGATATTGACTTTCAAACTCTTACAGACTCTTGTAAGTGTAAACAAAGACCTAACTTATAAAGACTTCTGTACACAGCTCTGAACATTGAATGACTGTCTTATCAAGCTCAAGAGTATACAGAACAGTGATAGAAGATATTACATCTCAGTCACTCATACATCTGTGCTGAAGAATAACAGCAGCAATGCAGATCTTATGAACTAAATAGATTCAAATGCCTATATATAAGCAAGAGTCTTCACTGTCTGAACAGGCTTCTAAGTTCCTGAAATCACTTCTGAAGAAGTCACTGACTGATATCAACATGAAGTATGTATCAACTGTAATCAATCAGAATACATTGCTTTCAACTGCCGATTGATCTATATATCTTCTCACTTAAAGAATGAATCAGTGTCTGTTCATATCAATCATATTGCAGTGAAGAAAGATTTGAAAGATAACTATAAAAATG
Organism: Blastomyces gilchristii SLH14081; assembly: GCF_000003855.2. NCBI lineage: Eukaryota > Fungi > Ascomycota > Eurotiomycetes > Onygenales > Ajellomycetaceae > Blastomyces > Blastomyces gilchristii. The sequence continues at coordinate 3,229,740 of NW_003101677.1, read as the reverse complement.
CTCTGATGAAACAGGGAAAAGATTAGCTTCTATTCAAATTTGTAAACAGAAGCTTGAAGAGATCAGATAACAACAATTTGAAGAGAAAATGACAATGAATATAATTCTTGTATCGACTGTGATTGATAACATGTATAATATGAAAGCTATGATAGACAGCAGTCTATATCATTATACAATGATTAAATCTTCAGTTGTAAGACATTATAACCTTCAGTGTATTCTCTTATTAAAATCTTGACTTCTCACAGAATTTAATAGTTTAAAAGACATTCACATCTATTACATAGTGAAACTAAACATAGATGTCAGAGAATATTGACATGAAGATATCTATGTATATGAAGTTAATAATCTTGACTATAATCTTATACTAGAACTTGCCTGACTATCTGAATAAGACATCTTATTAAATGCTTCAAACAGAAGTTTAATATTCTCTAATAATAATAGAATTCATGAAGATGATATTCATAAGACTATGAACCTTACACAGATCTCTGTCAACACTTATAAAATGCTCTGAAAAAGAAGTCATTGATGAGATTACTGATAAGATCACTGATAGCAGAATTATGTATCAATCTATTTAATCAGTCTGACTGATATCAAGAAGGCTCTAGAGAAGTTATTTCATACTATAATAACAGATTCTCACACAAAACTTTCTCAATAATATTATGAATATCTAAATGTCTTCTGATAATATAATATTATGAATATACTCTCTTTACAAGACTCAGAAGTGAATCACAGTATCAAGTTAGAAAAGAAGAATGATAAAAACTCTGAGTCATCATAAGACCTTGTCTATAATATGTCTTGAGATGAACTTCTTCTTCTTCAGAAGACACTCAATAATCTGTTGAATATGAAATTTATATGTGTTAGTAACTCTTCTGCTGCAGCTTCTATTCTCTTTACAAAGAAATCAGGTGAAGAACTCTGATTCTGTGTGAACTATCAAGATCTGAACAGATTGATAAAGAAAGATTATTATTTCTTATCTATCATCAATAAAACTCTAGTATGTATTAGATAAGTCTGATAATTTACAAACCTAGATATCATTATCACATTTTATAAGATTTGTATTACTGAAGAAGATGAATGACTTATAGTATTTTAAATATATTATGATCTCTTTGAATAAGTAGTCACACTCTTTGAACTGACTGATGCTCTCAGTATATTTCAGAAGTATATTAACTAGGTACTTTGAGATTTCCTTGATAAGTTTGTATCTGTATATTTAGATAACATTCTCATCTTCACTGATGAATTCAGAAAGAAATATCAAGAACATGTGTGAAGAGTATTACAATGATTATAAGAGACAGAACTACTAATAGATATTAACAAGTGTAATTTCAAAGTCAAGAGTATAAAATACCTAGGTTTTATCATAGAAGCTGATAAGGGAATTTGAATAGATTCTGAGAAGATCTCTGCTATTCTTGTGTGAGAAGCTTCACATACTGTAAAAGATATATAAAGCTTCATCAGATTTGCTAACTTCTATCAGTAATTCATATAAAACTTCTCAGATATTATGAGATTACTTACAGAACTTATTAAGAAGAATTCAGTATTTCAGTGATCAGTGAACACTGAAGCTGCATTTACACAGATGAAGAAGATATTCATTAATATCTCTCTACTGATTAGACTGACCGTGTGACCGTGTCTGAGACCAGGACTAAACTTTTTGATAGTCTGATTACCAATTCGACCGATCTCATTATCAATTCGACCGATCTCATTACACAGTTTTAACATTAGATAGTAGTTTCATACTGTCTCAGTGAGACTTACTGTCTACTCTTATCACATTTTTTAAATGAGATCATGATTTCCACTTCTCAATTTAAATTATTTTTATTGCTTTAAATGACTTTAAATCTTATTTGAGTGTTATCAAAAAGCATTACTTTTTAAAAAATTAAAAATAGTCAAAAAGAAAATCTTAAAATGTCTAAAAATAGTAACTTTATGCCAAGAATGAGACTAAATGAGATCAAATGAGACCACTTTCTCATTTTCTTCAAGTCATGGTTTCATTTTAAGATCTCATATAGGGTCACTTTGCATGTTTTTTTAATAACTAGTCCCAGCGGGATTCATGCCAAGAAATGTATGAGACCAGATCAAATGAGACCAAACATGAAATTCATGGTACCGGCGGCCAGTCTAGTCACTATTATCGGGGACAATTATAAGGAGAAACAATCAAGAAACTCATGATTGTATAACATGAAATTATCAGACAGTTTAATACCTCTGATCACAGTATATCAGAGAAGTGTAGTTTTCATGAGAAAGTGAAGAATAAACTTGCACAAGAATGTATTTAGTTGTTTTATAAGTGTTATCAATAATCATTATCAAATTCTGATTATATAAGCAATCACTGAATGAACTAAATGAGACTGAATTTGACCTTCAGTCTCTGTTTCATTTTGATTTTGAAAGAATGATCATCTTTCACAGTCTATTCTGAGAAATTACTCTTATTTCACTGTTTCTGCATTAAATCTGATCATTTTTCACATCATTTCTCTCAGAAATAGTTCATTTTCAGATTTTTTTAATGCTTGGTTCTGGTGGGACTCACGCTAAGAAATGTATGAGACCAGACCAAATGGGATCAAACGTGAAATTCATGGTCCCGCCGGCCAGTCTACTACTGATAACATTTGATTCTGATTATGAGACAGTTATTAAGACTGATTTCTCTGACTATGTCACAGAAGAAGCTATATTGCAATATGATAATAAAGATATCTTATAATCATGTATCTTCATCTCTAAGAAACTGAGTTCTGCTGAATGCAATTGTAAGATCTATCATTAGAAACTTCTTATGATTATACACTGTCTAGAAGAATGAGACTCTGAACTCTGAAGTATCTTCAAATTTAAGATAATCACAGATTATAAGAATCTCAAGTATTTTATAATCATCTGTAAGCTTACTGAATATCAGATACAATAATCTAAGCTATTAAGTTATTTTCATTTCACTATACACTATTGCCTCAGTAGTCAGAACTTGATAACAGATGCTCTCTTATAATAAGAGCAAGATATGCCTTCTGATATAACAGACACTTATTGAATAAACTGAGAACACTGACTCTTAGATCTGAAGATATTAGTTAATCAAGATAAAATAACTTATAACATTATATATACTTCTCTGATTAGAACATCTTCTCTCTGAACTGCTATTAACACTGATAATAATATCTCAACTTCTCTCACACTGAATAAACTGTAATATATAACAGTCTGAGCTGATGAACTTCTTCAGGCTCTCACTGAAGCAGTATAACAAGAAGTGTCTTGATTTTCTTCAGAACTATATATAAAGACTGACATCTTAGAATGTTTAATCAATGATAATAATACTCTATAATTCTGTAAACAATGTTAAGTTTCTCAGTCTGAATCTCTACACATCTGAATAATACAACAGATGTATAATTTGTATATAACTGATTATCTGAGTTATGAATAACTGTATTAAATACTCTCTCAAGAATTCTACTGACCTGAGATATCGAACAGTATCAGACACTTTGTTTAAAACTACAACTATTATTTCTCTATCACTTTATAAAAGAATTGTAGAAAAGACCTGCTTAAACTGCTCAATGTCTCTGATAGAATTTTGTGAGATGTGATAATTAACTTTACTGTTATCTCTCTGAGAGTAAGAGTTATAGAAACATTCTGATCATTATAAATTGATTGAGTAAAGATATAATATTAGAATCTTGTAATAAGATAAATACTGAATAAGTTACTGAAGTCTTTCTACAGAGCTCATTTTATCAGATACATGAATTGCTGAGATTTATAGTATTGAATTAAGACTGTTAATTCATGAGTACTCTCTGAACAAGAATCTGTTAAGTTCTTAAGATTATATACTGTTTGTCAACTATCTATCACTCTGAGACTGATAATGCATCAGAACAGATAATTCAGATTATAAAGAATTATCTTTATAAGTTCTACAATTACTTATAAGATGATTGACATGATCTTCTTCTACACACAGAGATTGCTATCAATAATTGAGATACTGTCTTGACAGATGTAAGTCTGTTCTTTCTTACATATAATTATCATATGAAAGTGTTGAATCTTCTAGAGAGTATATAGTTTACATCAAATCTCTGCAGTCTGATTCAGACTGCTGATAATATAGTAATAAAGCTCTAAGACACTCATAACTGAGCAGAAGTCTTCATAATAAGTGTTAAATAAGATTAAGAGCACTGAACTGATGTTCACTGAGACCTTGCTAAGCAATATAAGATAGAAGATCTGATATGATTGAATCTTAAGAATATACAGATTATATACTCATCTTACACACTGAATTACTATTATATAAAGTATAAAGTGATAGAAGTTCTAGACAGTCATAACTACTGTCTTGACATATTATCAGAGATTTATAATGTCTTTTATATAAGCTTGCTCTGCTGCACTGTCATCAATTCATTCTCTTCTCAACTGACTTTCAACTGACAGCTGCCAGGAATCATAGAAGAAGATAACAAACTTGAATGAGAGATTAAAGATATTCTTGATAAGAGATCTCACAGCTGCAGCTGACAATATCTTGTGAAATGAGTCAGTTATGATCATCTGACCTGAACTCTGAGCTCCGCGTTATCTGAGACAGCAGCTCTTGACTAATGAGAACTACATGCCTGCCACTCTATATCACTTCTGGAAAGAGAGAACTAATGTGGCAGGCTGCGCCTGACCAATCATATAGACTATTTCATTACACTTCACAGATTCTGCTGAAAGCTCTGATTCTCAGTCACGGATCCTCAGCTGAAAAACCCATGGAATTTCTATTCTTTCACCTTGAAGCTTCATCATGTATGCATATAAATATTCACTTCAATCACTGATTTCTGCACTTTCTCTTTCTTTCCTTCTCTAACATTTTTCACTTTGTTATATAAGACCTATATATTATACCGATCTATTCGGCGTAGCCCCTTATAATAAATATAAATAATTAGAAAATATACACTTAAAAAGTGTGATCAGAGTGAACTCTGCTGTCACTTGAATAATATTAAAAATAGAATACTAAAATTGATGATTCTCTTCATCAATTTCATAGATAAGGCATGTGAAGATAATCTTGAGAAATATAAGATCTCTCAACTTCTGATAAAAATGAATCTCATAGAGAGAGTCTATTTTCATGATATAAGAGACTGAGTGTTATCAAAAGATGTTACTTTCATGTAATATACATACACTTATTTCAGTGATTCACTCTCTGTGTATGTAAGTGAGAGTTGCAGCTTTTTCATATTACTCAGTTCTCATTGAGATGCAGATACTAATATGCAATTCACACAGCTTCTCAATTCAGTATATACTGTATGTATACAGCTCTGCATACTGAGACTGTGTTGATTATTATAATCTGATATGATACTTGCTTTTCTCACATCAAGTTCATTTGAAGAGAGAGAAAGACATAACTGCTGTTTTATTAAGAGAGAATGAGTAATTGATTATTATAGAAGATAATTTGATTTCTGCTATATTTATTAAAAATTTAATTGATCTATACTCTTCAATTTGAGAATTTCTGAGAGTGTTTTAATAGTTTTCACACCAGCTTGAAATTAGTGATGGTTTGAAGAAGAGAAAAGAGAGAAGAAAGAAATGAGAATAACTTATCTTTATAACATAAAATCAGAGAATTACTGTAATTATTCACTCTAATAACAAAGATCTGTTTTCTGCATGTATTTCTGATACAGATTATATAATAACTGTTAGACTGACTGTGTGACTGTGTCTGAGACCAGGATCAGATTTTTTGATAGTCTCATTATCAATTCGACTGATCTTATTACACGGTTTTAACATTAGATAGTAGTCTCATACTGTCTCAGTGAGACTTACTGTCTACTCTTGTCACATTTTTCAAATGAGATCATGATTTCCACTTCTCAATTTAAATTATTTTTATTGCTTTAAATGACTTTAAATCTCATTTAAGCATTATCAAAAAGTGTTACTTTTTAAAAAATTAAAAATAGTCTAAAAAAAACCTTAAAATGTCTAAAAATAGTAACTTTATGCCAAGAATGAGACTAAATGAGACCAAATGAGACCACTTTCTCATTTTTTTCAAGTCATGGTTTCATTTTAAGATCTGATATATAGTCACTTTGCATGTTTTTTTAATGACTAGTCCCAGCGGGATTCACGCCAAGAAATGTATGAGATCAGATCAAATGAGACCAAACATGAAATTCATGATCCCGGCGGCCAGTCTAATAACTGTATACAAAGAATATCAACAGTGCATGTATTGAATGAAGATAATGTTACTATATAACACTGTAGCTGTTTCTATACATCTCTGAAAGCTGTTAATATTTTCTTTGAGTCTCTTTATATTTGATAAGGTAGTAATATATTTCAATACAGTTTCTCTTTTATTATTATTATTATCATCATCATCATCATTATCATTATCATTATTATCACTATCATTATCATTATTATCATTATTATTATTATTATTATTATTATTATTGTTATTATTATATCATTTCTGATTATCTCTTCTGTCTTCACTTCTCTTTAATTCTCACTGAAATTAATCATGTTATTTCTCTTTAAATATTCTGCGGTTCTGTGAACTATTAAGACACATGAGCGCTTTCACAGATTGAAGAGAGAGAAGAAGAAGATATTTAAGTAAGAAGAGACAGATCATAAGACATATTATAATACCTTGAATAGACTCTGTAAGAGAGTAGAATAATAACAATTTTAAGTAACATTTCTTATGAATTTAGACTGAACTAAGTATAGAAATAATACGAATGACACTATATATAAGAGAATGAAAAAAAAGACAGTGAAAAGTCTCATACAGTAGTAGTAAAATCAGAAGACAGTGAAAAGTCTCATACAGTAGTAGTAAAATCAGAAGAAGTTCTGAGAATAATTTGAGATTAAGTTAAATAAGAAGAGTATTACTGTAAATAAGTAGTAATAGAAGAAGATTTAGAGAGTGTTAAAGTAGAAGATAAAGAAGTCAAAACTGATAAGTTTTTTATTTATTAAGAGATAATAATTTTTTATAATACCTCTGTTCTCTAATTGATTAGCAGAAGCTGATAGAGAAGAAGAGAATTAAGACCTTGTTCAGATCTCAAATATACTTCATGATTCAGAATATTAAGAAGACAGCTCTGCTCTCTGAGTATGTTAATCTACTTACTACTGAGATGAAATCTGAGACAGCAGATCAGAAAATGCAGAATTTTAAGACATAGATTAATCTGCACTGAGTTCCTGCTCATATGAACATTCATGGCAATGAATTGACTGCTTCAGCTGTAAAAAGAAGTTCAGAATTAAGCAGATCTATTCAAAGAATTGTGTTCTGGTCTTTTATAAAGAGAAAGATAAAAGAATCTTATTTAGACAAGTGAAATGAAAGCTGGCAGAAGCAAAAGAAGAATATACATTATTCAAGATTTGAAACAAAACTCAAGTGGAAATCTTGTTCAATCAAATGTAAAAAGAAAATATTCTCATCTATAATGCAGCTGAAACTAGGACATGACTATTTCAAATCTTATATACAAAGATTTGATGATAGATTTGATTCAATAGAATACTCATTCTGCAATGCAAATGAGAATTCTGAGTATATTGTAATAAACTGTGCATTATACAATAGTCTCAGAGTCAGATTGAAAGAGAAGTATGATCTAAATCAATTAAATATGAGATTTCTATTCTCAACTGAGACAGGAATTAAATACTTAATAGAGTTTCTATCAGAAACTCAAGCAGCTACAAGAAAATGGCCAAATTCAGAAATATCTGAATATGAAGAGGAGGAAATTGATCAGATATAGTCTGTTAAAACAGCTATATACTATCTTTTGATAATTTGTTTTATTACAGTCTCTCTTTACTTTACTATTCCTTTCTATTCTTTTCTATCTATCTATTTAATGTGTCTATCTTTAAGACTGTGTTCTCTTTTCTTTTGTCATGATATTGTCAAATAATTTCAAAGTATCAGAAGATGTTAAAATACTGCAATTTGTAAACAGTTTTTGTATTCTGAGCTGGAATTTTCTGATTTTGCATATCTGAAATTGGTGAATGTATAATAGTTAACTTTATAGATATAGGAAAAACTCTGAGAGCTAAAAGTTCTCAGGTGAATGTCATAGTCTCTGACTGCATACATCTATAATTGAAGAATAATAATAATAATATCTATAATATATAAGTATCAACATTTTTTCAACATTGATATTCATAATATTAATATATTTTTAATGATATTATCTGATAATATAATTCAATAACACTCTCTTTCACAATATTAATATATTTTAAGAAATATGACAGAGATTAATCAAGATTGTTTATTTACTTTTATACATTGATAATATTCAATTTGAGTTAGTACTAAAATTATAACTAAGCTAAGAAAGAAGATTATTTTCTCTTATAATAATTCTTCTTACACATATTAGTGATCAGTTATTGAAAATAAATTATTATCTTTCTTAAATTAGTATTATATCTTCTGAATTCACTTCTTTCACTTCTTTTACTTCTATTGAAGATTCACAAACTTTTCAAGAAATCACTATGAATTACAATGTCTATATTATTTATAATTCAATACATAATACTCTCTTTTCATTATAATAAATAATCACTTCATTCTTCACATCTGATTTCAGGTCATGAAATTTATGAAAAACTCAACACAAATACTGAGATAAACTATGAAATAAATATCAACAGATTGTATTATAAATTACTGAAGAGTTATCTCTCTATTATAATCACTACAACTTCATTCAGAAACATTTATTATAAACTGATTATAACTCTGAACAAATTTTCTAATATCTGAAGTCATCAGAATGCAGATAATAAAATAAAAATAATCAGAAAATTACTACTGAGCTGATAAGTTAATCTACTACATAATAATTTTTAGTAATACTAACTTTCTGATTTGAAGAAAATCATGTGAAAATAATTATATATCAGTACTCTGATTTCATAACTCTTATCTGATAAGTTTCATAAATAATTACTTTATATATATATATCTCTGAATCTTTCTCTTTAATCAATTGAAAACTCTGAATTCTGAACACTTCTTTAAATACTTAATTCAAATCTTTGTATTTCACATTAATTCTGTCTTTGATTCAATCTTGAGATACACTACAAAGTTAATATGCAACATCTAGAATCAGAGTTAAAAAATCATTAAAGAGTGTCTCTTACAGTAAATGTATGAACTAGTACAAACAATTATATATTTATAAGAGTTACATGTTATTACATTGATAAGAACTTAACTTATTAAGAGATATTAATTCAATTTGAATCATTAATCAGTAGTTATACTGAGAATTATATAACAGAGATGTTAATAACTGTGATTAAAAATGACTATTCAGATATTAGTCTCAGTCTTCTTATAATTACAACTGATAATGTTGTGAATAACTATACTATAATAAAGAGCTTAAAGTAAAAATTGACTTTGCATTTCTGAAATGATAAACAAGGTCATATTCTCTGTATTACTCATGTGATTCAACTTATGATACAAATACTGATATAGAATCTTAATATTAAGACAAAGAACAATGAGATAAAAGTCATTACTCAAGTAACTTTTGTATTCACTTTATAAAAGATAATGTTTTTTAATAATACTTTTTAATATTATTTTTTAGTAATGCTTTTTAATAACACTACGATTAATTTTAAATAGATTAACTAATAATTTAAATATCATAGATTTAAAACATTGTTAATATGATTTGTATCTCTTCTAAATAATAATAATGATTTCATGATATTTAATAAATAAATAAATCAGTCATATCAATGAATATGATACAGAATGTTAGAATACAGTGAAGTTCAATATATAAGATAACTGTTCAGACTTTTTGATTATATCAGATAATTGATTATTGAGTGCAATACTCTGATTAGAAAAAGATTCAGATATTGAAACTTTCTGATATAAAGAAAACTCAGTTAAAATATTAAATTGATTTACTATTTCAGTTGTATAAGATAATAAAGACAGTTTTAATCATTTATACATCAATGCTGCAGTTAGTCTGATAAGTGTATAATAGTTTATTTACTTATGTTGAGAAGTAGTTGAATCACTTAAAAAGAAATTCAGTCTAAGGTAATACTATAGCATAGGCTATTATTACTATAAGAAATAAACTAGTATATTACTACAGTAAAACTGAACAATGTTTTACAGAGTACTATACTGTAGTAGCTCTACTAGATTTCTTCTATCAAGTTATTATCTACATCTCTCAAGATTGAACAGAGAAGAAATAAGACTTGTATGTAAATTAATCTGAGACTACTATAATATCAACTATCAGAGATTTAAATAAGCAGATATTAAAGATGTGAAGATAGTGAAATATAATTCTTCAATAAGTAATAATTGTAAGAGGCCTAGGCCGAATAGATCGGTATAATATATAGATCATATATAACAAAGTGAAAAACAGTAGAGAAGAAAAGAAAGAGAAAGTGTCAGAATCAGTGATTGAAGCGGATATTTATATGTGTACACAGTGGCATACGCAGTGAAGCTTCGGGGTGAGAGAATAGAAATTTCATAGGTTTTCAGCTGAGAATCGGCGACCGAGAATCAGAACAGTAGAAATCTGTAAATTATAACAGAATAGTCTATATGATTAGACTGGCCGCTGAGACCATGAATTTCACATTTAGTCCCACTTGGTCTGATCTCATACATTTCTTGGTGTGAATTCCACTGGGACTAGTCATTAAAAAAACATGCAAAGTGACAATATATGATATCTTAAAATGAAACCATGATTTGAAAAAAATAAGAAAGTGGTTTCATTTGATCTTATTTAGTCTCATTCTTAGCATAAAGTTACTATTTTTAGACATTTTAAGGTTTTTTTTAAACTATTTTTAATTTTTTAAAAAGTAACACTTTTTAATAACACTCAAATGAGATTTAAAGTCATTTAAAGCAATAAAAATAATTTAAATTGAGAAGTGAAAATCATGATCTCATTTGAAAAATGTGACAAGAGTAGACAGTAAGTCTCACTGAAACAGTATGAGACTACTATCTAATGTTAAAACCATGTAATGGGATCAGTCGAATTGATAATGAGACTATCAAAAAATCTGGTCCTGGTCCCAGACACGGTTACACGGTCAGTCTATATATGATTGATCAGGTGCAGCTCATCACATTAGCCCTCTCTTTTCAGAAGTGATATAGAGTCACTGACGCGTAGTTCTCATCAGTCAAGAGCTGCTGTCTCAGATAATATGAAGCTTTAAGTTCAGGTCAGATGATCATAGCTGACTCATTTCACAAGATATTATCAGTTACAGCTGCAGAGTCTCTTATTAAGAATATCTTGAATCTCTCACTCAAGTTCATTATCTTCTTCTATGATTCCTGATGACTGTTAATCAGAAGTCAGTTGAGAAGAGAACAGATTAATAATAGTATAGCAGAGCAAGCTTGTATGAAAGATATTATAAATCTCTGATAATATGTTAAGATAGTAATTATAACTGTCTAGAACTTCTATTACTTTATATTTAATATAACAGTAATTCAGTATACAAGATGAATGTGTGATCTGTATATTCTTGAGATTCAATTATATTGAGTCTTCTATCTTCTATTGCTCAGTGAGATCTCAGTGAACATTGATTTAATTCTCTTAGTATTGTTTCATAGTTGTTATGAAGACCTCTGCTCAGTCACAGATATCTCAGAGCTTTGTTACTATATTATCAGTGATCTGAATTGAACTGCAGAGATTTGATATGAAATATGTAGTTTCTAGAACATTTAATACTTTTATGTGATAACTGTGTGTAAGAAAGAACAGGCTTATATCTGTTAAGACAGCATCTCAGCTGTTGATAGTGATCTCTGCATGTAGAAGAAGATTATGCTAATTATCTTATAAGTGATTACAGAACTTATAAAGATAATTCTTTTATCATCTGAATTATCTATTCTGACATATTATCAGTCTCAGAGTGATAGACAGTTGATAAACAGTGTATAATCTTGAGAACTTGATAGATTCTTGTTCAGAGAGTGCTTATAAATTGATAACTCTGATCTGATACTATAGATCTCAGTAATTCATGCATTTAATAGAATGAGCTCTGTAGAAAAGCTTCAGTGACTTGTTCAGTATTTATCATATCACAAGGTTTTAATATTATATCTTTGCTCAATCAGTTCACAATGATCAGAATATTCTTATAACTCTTACACTTAGAAAGATTAGTAGTAAAGTTAATTATTATATCTCATCAGATTGTATCAGAGATATTAAGTGATTTCAGTAGATCTTTTCTACAGTTCTTTTATAAGATGATGAAAGAATAATAGTTGCAGTTTTAAATAAAATATCTGATACTGTTTAGTATATCAGACTAGTGAAACTCTTGAGAGAGTATTCAGTATAATTATTCACAATCTGAGTAATCAGTTATATGTGAATCATACATCTCTTGCATTATCTGAGTGCATAAGAATTCAGAGTAAGAGACTCAACATCATTTATAAAACTGTAGAACATTATTATCATTAATTAAGTATTCTGAAATGTCAGTTCTTATATATAGTTCTGAGAGGAATCAGAGTACTTCTTAACATACTGCTTCAGTGAGTACTTAAAGAAGTTCATCAGTTTGAGCTTGTAAGAGGCCTACGCCGAATAGATCGGTATAATATTGATAGGTCTTATATAACAAAGATAAAAATGTTAGACAAGGAAAGAAAGAGAAAGTGCGAGAATCAGTGATTGAGGTAGATATTTATACATGTATGTGGTGGTGTACGCGGTGGAGCTTCAGGGCGGGAGAATATACGCGCGTTCATAGCAGCTGAGGATCAGCGATTGAGAATGGCTGAGAATCAGAGCATACATGTTTGAGAATGAAGTGGTTGGAATCTGTGAAGTGTAATGAAATAGTCTATATGATTGATCAGGTGCAGCCCGCCACATTAGTCCCCTCTTTCAGAAGCAGTTCTCATCAGTCAAGGGCTGCTGTTTCAGATAACACAGAACTCAGAGTTCAGATCAGTTAATCATAGCTGATTCATTTCACAAGATATTAGTGGCTGCAGTCATGGAATCTCTTATCAAGAATATTCTCAATCTCTCACTCAAGCTCATTATCTTCTTCTATGATACCTGGTGACTGCCAGTCAGAAGTCAGTTGAGAAGAAAATGAATTGATAATGATGCAGTGAAGCAAGCTTATATGAAATACATTATGAATTTCTGATAATGTGTCAAGACTAGACTGGCCGCCGGGACCATGAATTTCATGTTTGGTCCCATTTGGTCTGGTCCCATACATTTCTTGGCGTGAATCCCGCTGGGACTGACTATCAAAAAAACATGCAAAGTGACTATATATCAGATCTTAAAATGGAACCATGACTTGAAAAAAATGAGAAAGTGGTCCAATTTGGTCTCATTTAGTCCCATTCTTGGCATAAAGTTACTATTTTTAGACATTTTAAGGTTTTTTTTAGACTATTTTTAATTTTTTAAAAAGTAACGCTTTTTGATAACGCTCAAATGAGATTTAAAGTCATTTAAAGCAATAAAAATAATTTAAATTGAGAAGTGGAAATCATGGTCCCATTTGGAAAATGTGACAAGAGTAGACAGTAAGTCCCACTGGGACAGTATGGGACTACTATCTAATGTTAAAACCGTGTAATGGGATCAGTCGAATTGGTAATGGGACTATCAAAAAATCTGGTCCTGGTCCCAGACACGGTCACACGGTCAGTCTAGTCAAGACAGTAGTTATGACTATCTAGAACTTCTATCACTTTATACTTGATATGATGATAATCTAGTGTATGAGATAAACATGTGATTTATATATTCTTAAGATTCAATTATATCAGATCTTCTATTTTATATTATTCAGTGAGATCTCAGTGAACATTGATTTGATTCTCTTGATCTTGTTTCACAGTTGTCATAAAGATCTCTGCTCAATCACAGATATCTTGAAGTTTTATTACTATATTATCAGTGATCTGAATCAGACTGCAGAGATCTGATATGAACTGTGTGATCTCTAGAAGATTCAACACTTTTATGTGATATCTGTGTGTAAGAAAGAACAGGCTTATATCTGTTGAAATGATATCTTGACTGTTGATAGTGATCTCTGTGTGTAGAAGAAGATTATACTAATCATGTTATAAGTGATTACAGAATTTATAAAGATAATTCTTCACAGTCTGAATTATTCATTCTGATGCATCATCAGTCTCAGAGTGATAGACAGTTGATAGACAGTGTATAATCTTGAGAACTTGACAGATTCTTGTTTAGAGAGTGCTCATGAATTGACAGCTCTGATTTGATACTATAGATCTCAGTAATCTATACATCTAATAGAACAGACTCTGTAGAAAAGCTTTAGTAACTTGTTCAGCATTCATCTTATCACAAGATTTTAATATTATATCTTTGCTCAGTTGATTTACAATGATCAGAATGTTTCTACAATTCTTACTCTTAGATAGATTGATAGTGAAGTCAATTGCTATATCTTGTCAGATTCTATCAGAGATATTAAGTTATTTCAATAGATCTTTTCTACTGTTCTTTCATAAGATAATAGAAGAACAGTGATTACAGTTTTAAATAAAGTGTCTGATACTGTTTAATATCTCAGATTAGTAGAACTCTCAGAAGATCATTCTATACAGTTATTCATGACCTGAATAACTGATTATATATAAATCATACATCTCTTGCATTATCTGAGTGTATAAGAATTCAGAGTGAGAGACTCAGCATCATTCACAGAATCATAGAGTGTTATTATTATCAATTAAACATTCTGAGATATCAGTTCTTATATATAGTTCTGGGGGAAATCAGAGTGCTTCTTAATATACTGCTTTAGTAAGAGTCTGAAGAAGTTCATCTATCTGAGCTGCTGTATATCACAGTTCATTCAGTGTAGAAGAAGTGAAGATATCAATGACAGTTCTAACTGAAGAAGCACATATAGTGTCATGAACTGTTTCATCTTGATCAACTAGTATCTTCAGGTTCAAGAGTCAGTGCTCTCAGTTCATTCAGTGAGTATCTGTTATATCAGATGATATATCTTACTCTCATTGTAAGAGAGCATCTGTCATTGAGTTCTGGCTACCAGAATGATAGTGTATTGTAAAATGAAAGCCGCTTAAGAACTCAGATGATTGTATCTATCATTCAGTGAGTTTATAAGTAGTTGTGAAGTATTTGAGATTCTTACAATCTGTGACTATCTCAAATTCAGAGACACTTTGAAGTTCAGAGTCTTATTCTTCTAAACAGTGTACAATCATAAGAAGTTTCTTATCATAGATCTCATAATTGCATTCAGCAGGACTCAGTTTCTTAGACATGAAGATATATGATTGTAGAATATCTTCATCATTATATTGTAATATCACTTCTTCTATTATATAGTCAGAGAAATCAGCTTTAATAACTATCTTATGATCAGAATCAAATGTTATCAGCAGAGAAGTATTAATAAACATCTTCTTTATCTGTGTAAATGCAGCTTCAGTATTCACTAATCATTCAAATACTGAGTCTTTCTTAGTGAGATCTGTAAGTAATCTTACAATATCTGAGAAGTTTCATATAAATCACTGATAGAAGTTAGTAAATCTGATGAAGCTTTGTACATCTTTCACAGTATATGAAGCTTCTCATTCAAGAATGACAGAGACTTTCTCAGAATTCATTCAAATCTCCTTGTCAGCTTCTATAATATAACTCAGATACTTGATACTCTTGACTTCAAAATCACACTTATTAATATCTATCAGTAGTTCTGCTTCTTATAGCTGTTGTAATATCTTTCACACATACTCTTAATATTCTTTTCTAAATTCATCAGTGAAGATGAGAATGTCATCTAGATAAGTAAATGCAAACTTATCAAGGAAATCTTAGAGTACTCAGTTGATATACTTCTGAAATGTACTGAGAGTGTTAGCCAGTTCAAAGAATGTGACTATTCATTCAAAGAGGTCATAATATGTTCAGAATGCTGTAAGTCATTCATCTTCTTTAATGATATGAATCTTATGAAATATGATGACAACATCTAGTTTTATAAATCATTGAGCTCATCTGATCTGTGCTAGGATTTCATTGATAAGAGATAAGAGATATCAATCTTTCTTTATCAATCTGTTCAGACCTTAATAGTTCACACAGAATCAGAGTTCTTCACCTGATTTCTTTGCAAAGAGAATAGAGACTGCAGTGAAAGAGTTGCTAATATGTATGAATTCTTTATTCAACAGATTATTGAGTGTCTTTTGAAGAAGAAGAAGTTCATCTCAGAATATGTTATAAAGAGAGTCTCATGACAGTTCAGAATTCTTATCATTCTTTTTCTCTAACTTGATACTGTGATTCACTTCAGAACCTCATAAGAAGAGTATGTTTATAATATTATCTTATTGAAAGACATCTAGATATTCATGATATTGTTGAGAGAGTTTTGTACAAGAATCTGTTATTATAATATGAGATAATTTTTCTAGAGTCTTTTTAATATCAGTCAGACTGACAGAATAGATTGATACATGATTCTGCTGTTGACAATTCTTTCAGTGACTTCTTTTTCTGAGCATTTCATAGACATTGACAGAGATCTGTGTCAGATTAATAGTCTTGTGAATGTCATCTTTGTGAATTCTATCACTGTTAGAGAATATCAAGCTTCTGTTTTAAGTGTTCAATAAGATGCCTTGTTCAGATAGTCAGATAAGTTCTAATATAAGATTATAATCAAGATTATCAACTTCATATACATAGGCATCTTCACATTGATATTCTCTCACATCTATAGTCAGCTTCACCATGTAACAGATACAAATGTCTTTTGAATTATCAAATCCTGTGAGAAGTCGAGGTTTTGATAAAGAGATATGCTGAAGATTATGATATCTTATAACTGAAGATTTTATCATTGCATAGTGACATAGACTGCTGTCTATCATGGCTTTCATATTATACATATTATCAATCACAGTAGATACAAGAATTGCATTCATTATTATCTTCTCTTCAAATTATTATCATCTGACCTCTTTAAGCTTCTGTTTATAAATTTAAATAGAAGCTAATCTTTTCTCTGTTTCACTGAGACATTCTTATAGTTATCTTCTGAATCTTTCTCTAATGTAATGTGATTGACATGAACAGATACTGATTCATTCTTTGAACAAGAAGACACTGATCTTTCTCTTGAGTATGAAGACACATAAGTTAATCAGCAGTTGAAAGCAATGTGTTCTGATTGATTACACTTGATGCACACTTCACATTGACATCAATCAGTGACTTCTTCAGAAGTGATCTCAGGAACTCAGAAGTCTGTCTGACAGTGAAGACCCTTGCTTTATGTGTAGATATTTAAGTCTACTCAATGTATAGCATCTGTATCATTGTGATTCCTCAGGGTGAGTATATGAGTTGCTGAGATGTAACATCTTCTGTCACTGTTCTGTATATTCTTGAGCTTAGTAAGATAATCATTCATTATCTGCAGCTGTGTGCAGAAGTCTTCATAAGTCTGATCTTTATCTGCACTTATAAGAACTTATAAGAGTTTGAAAGTTAATGTCTTCTTGAGTATACTAATCTTCATTTAATTCTCTCAAGATTGATTATCTGCTTCTAGAATCTTAATGTTGAAGTCAGAGATGAATGTTATAAGAGGAATGTTTCTCTGTCAGACACTCTGTAGTCAATCTAATGCTTTCTGTTGCATGGCAGTGTCTTGGAACAGAATATCAAGATATTTCATGATATTATCAGGCATTTGTAATGCTGATTCATATGCTTTCATTTATAAATGAAACTTCTGTTTCATGTGATCTTTCAATCATTCATTGATATATCAATCTTGATTGATTAATAAACTGATGATATCTTCATCTACACTCAGTTTCACAAGCATTTCCATCCTCTATGATGAGTAGAGAGTGAGATCAGAAGCATTAAAATATGTGAGAGTATCTAAGTGTTCTTTCAGCACTTTTGTATTCAATTCTGTAGATGTTGAAATCATGTGAGTTAGTTGTTAAATCTCTTTGTATTGATGTTGTTGAGTTGCATACATATCAGCTATTTATTGTTGTTATAGTTCTAACATTGCTCAGAGTCACTGTGGCACTGCATCTATGCTTGTGTTCAGAGATTCTCCCATATTATTGTTAGACATGATTATATTGTTTATTAAATGTGTGATATCTGTGAAATTTGAAGAAGTGTAATTGTATGAATATCTCATATGTCTGAGTGTCAGAACTCTCAGGTCTTTCACTGATATTCTCTTTGTAGAATCTTATTGCAGGGCTAGAGTGACTGATGAGCAGCTTCTATCTGAGGACTCAGTGTGTGTTTAACTGTT
Source organism: Blastomyces gilchristii SLH14081 (assembly GCF_000003855.2). Taxonomy (NCBI): domain Eukaryota; kingdom Fungi; phylum Ascomycota; class Eurotiomycetes; order Onygenales; family Ajellomycetaceae; genus Blastomyces; species Blastomyces gilchristii. The sequence continues at coordinate 3,211,158 of NW_003101677.1, read as the reverse complement.
TCTCTATTTCTTACATGTTATTACACATTCAGATATCTCTTGATGAATAATTGTTCCTGATGAGAAGACAATGTGTGAATAATCATTTTCTAATAAGAAGATAATGAACATTTTTATAGTATAAGAGGCCTACACTGAATAGATTGATATAATATTGATAGGTCTTATATAATAAAGATAAAAATGTTAGAGAAGGAAAGAAAGAGAAAGTGCAAGAATCAGTGATTGAGGTGGATATTTATATGTGTATGTGGTGGTGTACGCGGTGGAGCTTTGGGGTGGGAGAATATACGCGCGTTCATAGCGGCCGAGGATCAGCGATTGAGAATGGCTGAGAATCGGAGCATATGCGTTTGAGAATGAAGTGGTTGAAATCTGTGAAGTGTAATGGAATAGTCTATATGATTGATCGGGCGCAGCCCGCCACAGAGCTGTTACATACTATAATTCATTCAGTGTAGATTCAGAAGAAGTTGAGATATTAGTATCAGTGTCAGTATTAGTATCAGTAACAGTTCTAATCAGAGAAGCATATATAATGTCATGAGTTATTTTATCTTGATTAACTAATATCTTCAGATCTAGAAGTCAGTGTTCTCAGTTCATTCAACAGATATCTGTTATATTGAAAGGCATATCTTAGTCTCATTGTAAGAGAGTATCTGTCATTGAGTTCTGACTGCTGAAATAATAGTGTATTATAAAATAAAAGCAGCTTAGAAATACAGATCATTGTATCTGTCATTCAGTGAGTTTATAGATAGTTATAAAGTACTTAAGATTCTTATAATCTGAGATTATCTTAAATTTGAAGATACTTTGAAGTTCAGAGTCTCATTCTTTTAGACAGTATATAATTATAAGAAGTTTCTTATCATAGATCTTATAGTTATATTCAGCAGGACTCAGGTTCTTAGACATGAAGATGCATGATTATAAGACATCTTCATTATTATATTATAATATAACTCTCTCTGTAATATAGTCAGAGAAGTCAGCTTCAATAACTGTTTTATAATCAGAGTTAAATGTTATTAGCAGAGAGATATTGATGAATATCTTCTTCATCTGTGTGAATACAGCTTTAATGTCTGCTGATCACTGAAATACTGAGTTCTTTCTAATAAGTTCTATGAGTGATCTTATAATATCTGAGAAGTTGTGTATAAATTATTAATAGAAGTTAGCAAATCTGATGAAGCTTTGTATATCTTTCATAGTATGTAAAGCTTCTTATTCAAGAATGATAAAGACTTTCTTGAAATTCATTTAAATCTTCTTATCAGCTTCTATGATGAAACCTAGATATTTAATACTCTTGACTTCAAAGTCATACTCATCAATATCTATTGATAGTTCTACTTCTTATAATTATTGTAATACTCTTCACATGTGTTCTTAATATTCTTTTCTGAACTTATCAGTGAAGATGAGAATATTATTGAGATATACAGATACAAATTCATTAAGAAAATTTTGAAATACTTGATTGATATACTTCTGAAATGTACTGAGAGTATTAATCAGTTTAAAGAGTATAACTATTCATTCAAAGACATTATAATATGTCTGAAATACTGTAAGTCATTCATCTTCTTCAGCAATACAGATTTTATAAAACATGACAATGATATCTAGTTTTGTAAATCATTGAGCTTGTCTGATGTGAGCTAGAGTTTCATTAATAAGAGATAAAGAATAGCACTTCTTCTTGATTAATCTGTTCAATTCTTGATAGTTCACACAGAATTGAAGTTCCTCACCTGATTTCTTTGCAAAGAGAATAGGGGCTGCAGTGAAAGAATTACTAATATATATGAATTCTTTATTTAACAGATTATTGAGTGTCTTTCAAAGAAGAAGAAGTTCATCTTGAAGCATATTATAAAGAGAGTCTCATGATGATTCAGAGTCTTTATCATTCTTCTTTTCTAACTTAATGCTGTGATTCACTTCTGAATCTTGTAAGAGAGGTATGTTTGTAATATTATTCTGTCAGAAGATATCTAGATATTCATGATATTACTGAGAGAGTTTCATACAAGAATCTGTTATTATAAAACAGAATAACCTTTCTAGAGTCTTTTTAATATCAGTCAGACTGACAAAGTAGATTGTTATATAATTCTGCTATTAGTGACCTTGTTAGTGATTCTGTCAGTGACTTCTTTTTCAGAGTATTTTATACACATTGACAGAGATCTGTGTCAGATCTATAGTTTTATAAATGTCATCTTTGTAAATTCTATTATTATTAGAGAATATTAAGCTTCTGTTCTTAGTGTTCAGCAAGATGCCTTGTTCAGATAGTCAGACAAGTTCTAATATAAGATTATAATCAAGATTATCAACTTTATATGTGTAGGCATCTTCATGTTAATATTCTCTGACATCTATGCTTGTTTCATTACATAGCAGGTGCAAACATTCTTTGAACTGTCAAATTCTGTGAGATGTCAGAGTCTTGATAAGAAGATACACTGAAGATTATAATATCTTATAACTGAAGCTTTAATCATTGTATAATAACATAGATCACTGTCTGTCATGGCTTTCATATTATACATATTATCTATCACAGTAGATACAAGAATTGCATTCATTGCTATTTTCTCTTTAAATTATTGTTATCTGACCTCTTCAAGCTTCTGTTTATGAATTTGAACAGAAGCTAATCTTTTCTCTATTTTATCAAAGCATTCTCATAGTTATCTTCTGAATCTTCTTTCAATGCAATGTGATTGATATGAACAGAAGTTGATTCATTCTTTAAGTGAGAAGATACATAGGTTAATCAGCAGTTGAAAGCCATGTGCTCTGATCAGTTATAGTTAATGCACACTTCTTATTAACATTAATCAGTGACTTCTTCAGAAGTGATCTCAGAGACTCAGAAGCCTGTTCAGATAGTGAAGACTCTTACTTGTGTATAGATATTCAAGTCTACTCAATTCATGATATCTGCATCATTATTGTTATTTCTCAGTATAGATGTATAAGTGTAATATCTTCTGTCACTGTTCTGTATACTCTTAAGCTTAATAAGATGGTTATTCAATGTCCGGAGTTATACATAGAAATCATCATAAGTCTGGTCTTCATCTATGCTTACAAGAGTCTGTAAGAGTTCAAAAGTTAATATCTTCTTAAGCATGTTGATCTTTATTCAATTCTTTCAAGATTGATCACCTGCTTCTAGAATCTTGATGTTCAAGTCAGGGATAAATATTGTGAGAGAAGTGTTTCTCTGTCAGATAATCTGTAATTAATCTAATACTTTCTGTTATATAACAGTGTCTCAGAATAGAATATCAAGATATTTGATAATATTATCAGATATTCACAACACTGATTCATATGTTTTTATTCATGAATAAAACTTCTGTTTCATGCAATTCTTTAATTATTCATTGATATATCAATCTTGATTAATTAGTAAATCAATAACATCTTCATCTACACTCAGTTTTGCAAGCATTTTCATTCTTCATGATAAGTAGAGAGTGAGATTGAAAGTATTAAAATATATAGAAGTATCTAAGCATTCTTTCAGTGCTTTTATATTTAATTCTGTAAGTATTGAAATTGGATGAGTTTCTTATTGAGATAATTGTTAAATCTCTTTATATTGATGTTGTTAAGTTGCATGCATATCAGCTATTTATTATTATTATAGTTTTAACATTGATCAGAGTCACTGTAGTACTGTGTCTATGCTCATATTCAAGAGTTCTCTGATACTATTGTTAGACATGATTATATCAATCATTGAATATGTGATATCTGTGAAATCAGAAGAAGTGTAATTATATGAATATCTTATATATCTGTAGTATCAGAACTCTCAGATCTTTCACTGACATTCTCTTTATAAGATTTTATTCTTCTTTATAAAATCTTATTACAGGGTCAGAGTGACTGATGAGTAAGCTTCTATCTGAGAACTTGATATCTGCTTAACTGATTAAGACTCAGTGTCTGCTTAACTATTTCACTGTTTCTCTATTTCTTATGTATTATTACATGTTCAGATATCTCAGTAAGTAATTATTTCTAATGAGAAGATAATATATGAATAATTGTTTCTAATAAGAAGATGATGAATGTTTTTCAAATGTAAGAGGCCTACACTGAATAGATCAGTATAATATATAGGTCTTATATAACAAAGTGAAAAATGTTAGAGAAGGAAAGAAAGAGAAAGTGTGAGAATCAGCAATTGAAGTGAATATTTATACATGTACATGATGGCATATGTGGTAGAGCTTCGGGGCGGGAGAATAGGAATTCCGTAGGTTTTCGGCCGAGGATCGGTGACTGAGAATCGGAACGGCAGGAATCTGTGGAGTCTAACGGAATAGTCTATATAATTGATCAGGCGCAGCCCGCCACAATAATCTTTGATAACACTTTATATTATATAGAACTATAATACTAACTTTGAAACAGAACTTGTATACATTGATTATAACTGAAAATCAGATAAAACTACATACTTGTAAAACTGAATTTAATTACTATCTTCAAGATAATTCAATGAATTTACACACTAAATCAATTTTAGAGTTATGAAAAATTATTGAGAGTATATATTCAACTGTTATACTGATAACATGTAATATTCTGATAATTTCATTGATAGAGATGAGAATAAAGTAAAAGTTTAACTCAAGCTGAGATATTTATCACTATCACTGAGAACAATTATAAGAAGAAATAATCAAGAAACTCATGATTGTAAAACATAGAATTATCAGACAGTTTAATATCTCTGATCACAGTATATTAGAGAAGTGTAGTTTTTATAAGAAAGTGAAGAATAAACTTCTATAAGAATATATTTAGTTGTTTCATGAGTGTTATTAATAATCATTATTAAATTATAATTATATAAGCAATTACTGAATGAACTGAATGAGACTGAATTTAATCTTCAGTCTCAGTCTCATTCTGATTTTGAAAGAATAATCATCTTTCACAGTTGATTCTGAGAAATTACTCTTATTTCACTGTTCTTGAATTAAATCTGGTCATTTATCACATCATTTCTCTCAGAAATGATTCATTTTCAGATTTTTTTAAGGCTTGATTCTGGTGAGACTCATGTCAAGAAATGTATAAGATCAGATCAAATGAAATCAAATGTGAAATTCATGATCTCACCGGCCAGTCTAAGTACAGATATAAAAAATGACTGGAAAATGTGTAGTAATGAAAAATCAGTTATGAGATTCATTAATTTTTTATTTCTTCATTTCTTCATCTTAACATTTCTTCTTTCAACATGTATATTTTAATGTTTCAAGTAGTTTAGTAAGCTCATTTACCGCGTTCTCAGCAGATTAAATATATTAGATAGATATTTTATTCTTGTAGATAGATCTTGAAGAATATGAAATGAATCTCTATATAGTTTCAGCAGTATGAAATTGCTTCAGAAGAGAATAACTCTATAACAGACTTATTATTCACATGAATTATATAAGTAAGATTATGGAGTGTGGATGGAATTGAGATCATCGTCAGCATTCAGATTATTGAGATAAAATGAAAATAAATTCAGCATCTTTGAGAAGCTCATGAAGACAGACAAGCTTATTGACAGTCTCAGAGAATGTAATATATTCAGTCTCAGTTAATGATTTAAAGACCTCAGTTTATCAGAAGCTCTGTCATGCAATGAGGTCATCTGTTATATAATCACAGATTCAATATCAGATCTCTGTAATAGATTATACTCTCATTGATTAAACTCTGCAGATATCAGAGTGTATATTTGAATATAACTCAGTTCTTTAATGTAGATCAAAAGCTGAATTGTTCAACAAAATCTGTAGTGAAGCTTATATCGGAATGTGTATTGATTGTCAGATATTATAGAGATTCAATATCAGATTCATAGAATTATAGAGTAAATTCTACTATATATACAATTAATTTCTTATCATCATTTTTAAAATTAACATTCTTCTTCATAGAAATGAATGTAGAGTAACAGTTATTTATTAAGAACTTCTTTCAAAGATTTCTTATAAATAGAAATTAAGATTATATTAATAAAGTTAAATCTCTATCAATCTTTATTCTCAGATAGCAGTTGAAATCCTCTACATTCTTAATCTTGTAATTAGCAGCAATTTCAGCTTTGACCTAGTTCAGAGCATTGATTTTCAAGCTGTAGAGACAGACATTATTCACATAGATAATTATATAAATCTGTCTTACATCATGAATAAATAGTCTGATATCATAGAGACTGACATGAAAGTCTAAGTATAATAGTATTTTTCACAGCTTCTTATATTATAAAAGTGTTGCTTGCTTAAGATCATAGAGTTTCTGCATTAACTTATATACAAGATCATCATAGCCTTCACAGAATTCTGTAAGTTGATTCATATATATTTATTCATCAGCAGGCAGTTGAGTATTTATAAAAGCAGGCACTATATTAGTCTGCAGAATGTACTAGCCCTGAAATACTGAGATTGTCATGAGAGCTTAGAAGATGAATACAGAGACAACAGATACAAAGATTCTTGAATAATTGATTCTCTTCTGTTAATGATTTTCACAGATAACTCAGTGAGCCTTATAGCAGATAATCTCACTCATATTATTAAACTATTTATTAAATATTTATTAGTTATAAAGAACACTCATTTATAATATTCTCTCAATCAGTTATCAGATCTCAATCTGTTTTAAACAGTTAATTTCTTTAACACAGATCTTGTGATAATAATTTCATTTCATGAAAGCTTTGACACACATGAGGTTTTTCGGAATTGAAAGTGCAGTAATCTTGAGATCAGAATATAGATTTTCAAGACTGTCTCTCACTGAAGATTTTCTCACTGAAGCTTTCTTTACTATAGTGATATTTCTTGTAGATGTCAGAGAATCATCAGATTCAACTGTGAGTTTCAGAGAGTTCAGTATATTCTGCACTAAAAAAGTAGATATTCTCACAGAAATTTCATAATCAATTCATCAATTATTAGCGAATATGAGAAATAATGAATGTTCAGGTTGAATTCTCTCATCAATTGTGAACAGATCATCAGTTGATAGGTCAGAAGTTACCGATGAAATCACTGCAGAAATTGTTGCAGCGGGTAGATCTGATTTCACTGAAGAAATCGCCGCAGCCGCCTTACAGACTGCAATGAGTAGAACCTTCGGGTTGTGTGTAGTCAGTATCAATGAATTGATAAGATGAAGATTCTTCTGAAAGATGACGTCTTTTAATATGTATAAATGCTCATTGAAGAGATTCATCAATCTATAATTGATAAAATTATTTTATTTTACAAAAATCAACTTCTTGCAGTGAGAAGCTATCTTATTAATGACCTTGGAAATTATCTTTAAGAATGCTTTGCAACCTCATCAGTGAATGTCATATGCAGAAGATAGAGCTTCTTTATAATTATTATTATTATTCTTCTTTAATTATAGATGTATGCAGTCAGAGACTATGATATCTACCTGAGAACTTTTTAGCTCTCAGGGTTTTTCCGATATCTCTAAAGTCAACTATTATACATTTATCAATTTCAGATATGCAAAATCAGAAAATTGCAGCTCAGAATACAAAAACTGTTGATAAATTGCAGTATTTTAACACCTTCTGATACTTTGAAATCATTTGACAATATTATAACAAAAGAAAGAAGACCACAGTCTTAAAAATAAACACATTAAATAGATAGATAGAAAAGAATAGAAAGGAAAAAGTAAAGTAAAGAGAGACTATAATAAAACAAATTATTAAAGAATAGTGTATAGCTGTTTTAACAGACTATATCTGATCAATTTCCTCCTCTTCATATTTAAATATTTCTGAATTTAGTCATTTTCTTGTAGCTGCTTGAGTTTCTGATAGAAAGTCTATTAAGTATTTAATTCCTGTCTCAATTGAGAATAAGAATCTTATATTTAATTGATTTAGATCATACTTCTCTTTTAATCTGACTCTGAGACTATTGTATAATACACAGTGTATTACAATATACTCAGAATACTCATTTATATTACAGAATAAGCATTCTATTGAACTAAATCTATCATCAAATCTTTGTATATAAGATTTGAAATAGTCATATCCTAGTTTCAGCTGCATTATAGATGAGAATATTTTCTTTTTACATTTAATTGAACAAGATTTTCACTTGAGTTTTATTTCAAATCTTGAATAATGTATACTTTTCTTTTGTTTCTATCAGCTTTCATTTCACTTATCTAAATAAGATTCTTTTATCTTTCTCTTTATAAAAGATCAGGACATAATTTTTTGAATAGATCTGCTTAATTCTAAACTCTTTTTTACAGTTGAATCAGCTAATTCATTGTCATGAATATTCATATAAGCAGGAACTCAGTGCAGATAAATTATCAGTTTCAATATTCTTCTCTTTTGAATTTTTAAAACAGAGTTTAAAATCAGTTCAAGATTCATTTGATTATTATGAATCTGACTATTTCTAAGGTTTTTTAAAGCAGCTTGACTATCAGAGAATATTTATATCTCTTTCACACTATTTTCTCTTTTATAAGATTTTATTTCAATGAGTTTGAAAGCTTTCACTATTATAAATAGTTCAGTATTAAAGACTTCAGATTCACAGTCTAAATTTCAGAAATCTGAGATAAAATTGATATTATCTTCAGTATAAGTAATGTCTGCATCTAATCTATTCAAATTCTCATTTTTTAAGGTATCTGAATAGATTAGAAAAGAGTCTTTTATATTAATTGTAGAAATTCTCTTCAAATGCTGCTTATATTCTCTCTCTTTAAATAGTTCACTTATTTGTAAGTCTATGAGAGATTCAAGCTTTTCTCTTCAGAAAGATATCTTCTCATAATCAATCTTTTCAATATTTAAAGAAGTAAATTGATATTTAATCAGTGAGTATAGTCTGTATAGTTGAGAGAGCATTTTCTTTGAATAATTATTTTCATTGCAATCAAGAAATCTATTTCAATCCAGTTCATTTTCAGAGTTAATTGATGAAAATGAAGAAGAGACTCTTTTTTTGATTATATAATTTAAGCTCATCTTTATAACTCTCAGAGTATAGTTTATACAGACTTTTTCAAATCTAATAACAGAAGAGAGAATTGAAGCTTTGATTTTCATTGCTTTAATTAAAGATGTTTTAAATACTTTCAGAATTCTTCTCAAAGCTCTGTTTTACAGACTCTGAAAGAGTTCAGTGAAATTATCTTGATTGTTTAATTAAACTTAAACTTCATAATCAGCTACTGAGATAATACAGGCTATATATAACTGTCTGAAAGCCTGGAAGAATAGATCTCTCTCTGTATTTGATAGTGTGATTATGCTATTCAATAGTCTTTCTGCCTTGATAGTTCTTTGTTGAATATAATATTTAAAATTCAACTTAGAGTTTAATCATACTTCTAATTGTTTGATATTTAAACTGGGTTTAATCTCTCTATTTAAAAGAGTTAGATATAGTTTTTTCTTATTGAATCTAGAAAAGAAATGAATTAACTCAGTTTTATTTATATTAAATTGAATTTAATTGATATCTACTCTAACAAAGATTTTCTTTACTACTTTTTCAATCACTTCTGAATTCTCTTTGATTGTCTCTGAGCTGTAGACTAGATCAACATCATTTACATAACTTGAAGATCACACTATTGTCATATCTCTATTCTTGAATAGATATGCAGTAAATATTGTAAATAAAATGAGTGAGATTAAGAATTCTTGCAGTACTTCTATTTTTATCTCAGTCTTGTCTTATTTCATTTCATCAAAGAATAGTTATATGATTCTTTTAGATATATAACAGTTAACTCATTTTATTAGAGAAAGTGACAGTTTTAACATCTTCAAAGTCTGAATTAACTTTGACTGTGAAAAATGATTAAATACTTCTTTTATGTTGATAAAAACTGCAGTTGAGACCTGATCTTCATGCTTTGCTATTTAAGTATCATGAATATCTGAGAGAACAGTGTTAATTACAGAGCATTGTTTTCTATCTTTTATTTATTCACTGAATAGAAGAGAATTATTAATAGAGCTTATAAAAGATATTTAAGTAGCTATTATCTTTTCTAAAACCTTTTCTAGACAGTTCAATAGAGACATTACTCTATATAACATAGAAATTGAAGTTTTTCTATTAGGTTTTGCAAGGATCACTTCAGTGACTTCTCTCCAGCATTCAGAATGATATTCATTTTTCAAGAGTTTGAAAAAGAGCTCAAAATATTCATTCTTCAAGTAGAGATATGTATTTTAAATGATTAAGTGATTGATGAAATCAGGCTCTGCAGCAGTTTTAATTGCACTTGAAAAAATAGCTGACTCTAGTTTATCATATTTAAGCTCATGTCATTCTCAGTTATTTTCATCAATATATTCAGAAAATGACATATTCTCTTCTTCTGAATCTGATGAGTTTTGAAAGAGAATTCTCATGAAATCTTAACATTTTTTCTCAAAAGTATTTGCTGTATATGATTCATTCTGAAACTCATATTTTAAGGTTGAAAGTTTTGCTACACTTCTTATTTTAGTATAGTTAAAGGCTTTAAAAACTTCTTTTTCCTTTACTTTTTTAAGAAATTTCTTTCAGTAGTCTGTCTTAGCTCTTTTAATATCTCAAAAATATTCATTTCTGATAGCTTTGAACTCTTTATTAGATAATAGGTTACTCTTTCAATCTCTTTTAGCAGTGACTAATTGTTTTCTTTCAGAAGTGATATTCTCATTTTATCAAGATTTGAAATACTCAGAAGACTTTTTCTTTGAAATATTTTCTCTAATACTTATTACAAAAATAGATGTAATCAGCTTTACTCTATTCTTAAGTGTTTCATTTAAGATATCTTGACTCTGATTTCCATAGAGCTCACTCTGCTTTTCATATTTCAGAAGTTTTATACTTTCTTCAACTGCTTTTCAATCAGCTTTTTCAAAGTTATATTAATTGAAGAGAAGAGGATTTTCACTTATTGGTTTTTCACTCAGTTTAATATCAAACTGAATGATCTCATGACTTGATTCTGAAGTCTCATTTGAATTAATAAAGCAGTTTATAAGTCTTTTTTCAATTAAATTTTGTGATATGAAAGTTAGATCTATAATAGATTTCTGTTTCATATCTTTTCTAAACAATGTTTGTTGAACAGACTTGTTAATTAAATCTATTAAATGCTTAAAAGTTTATTCAATCAGTTTATCTACTCTTACTGCTCTTCTGCATTCTGAATTTTACCAGGGCTTTTCTATCTACTTATTTAATATGTCTGTCTTTAAGTCTTTATTCTCTTTTTCTTTTCTTTTGTTATGTCATTTCTGAATGATTTCAAAGTATCAGAAGATGTTAAAATACTGTAATTTATAAATGATTTTTGTATTCTGAGCTGAAACTTTCTGATTTTGCATATCTGAAATTGACAAATGTATAATAGTTCGCTTTATAGCTTATTAGAAAAACCCTGCGAACTAAAGTTTCAGCTAG
>NW_003101677.1:3172514-3199548 GCF_000003855.2 Blastomyces gilchristii SLH14081 | reverse complement strand
TCAATAGTCTCTGACTGTATATATTTATAATGAAAGAATAATAATAATAATAAATATTATTCTTTATTTAAAACTAAATTTTTATTTAAAAAGTGAATTTGAGATCTTTAATATTTAAAATAAAGTGATTTGAAATCAATGTAATAAACTTACATTATAATCAGAAGTAATACTTTTAAGTAATATAATAACTATTAAGTTTGATTCTAGTTTCAGACACAGTTATACATAGACTGATCATGTAACCGTGTCTGAGACTAGACTGGCCGCTGAGATTATAAATTTCATATTTAATTTTATTTAATCTGATTTCATACATTTCTTGACATGAATTCTGCTGAGACTAATTGTTAAAAAAACATGCAAAGTAACTATTCATCAGATCTTAAAATAACATCATGACTTATAAAAAATAAGAAAGTGATTTCATTTAGTCTCATTTAGTCTTATTCTTGACATAATGTTTCTATTTTTAGACATTTTACGGTTTTTTTTAGATTATTTTTAATTTTTTTAAAAGTAACACTTTTTAATAATACTCAAATGTGTGGCGGGCTGCGCCTGATTAATTATATATACTATTTCCTTACACTTCATAGCTTCCGCTGAAAGCTTCAATTCTCAGCTGAAAAAACTCACAGACTTTCTATTCTTTCACTTCAAAGCTTCATCATATATACAGAATATCTATTCTTTTATCTCAAAGCTTTACTGTGTATATGTATAGATATTCACTCTGATCACTGATTCTCACACTTTCTCTTTTTTTCTTCTCTAATGTTTTTTACTTTGATATATATAATCTATAAATATCATACTAATCTATTCAGTGTAGATCTCTTATACTTGAAAAATGTTCATTGTCTTCTTATTAGAAATGATTACTTACTGAGATATTCAAACATGTAATGACATGTAAGAAATAGAGAAATGAATAATCAGTTAAGCAGACACTGAGTTTCTAAATAGAAGCTTACTTATCAGTCACTCTGACTCTGTAACAAGATCTTACAAGAGAATATCAGCAAAAGACTCAAGAGTTCTGATATCTTAGATGTATGATCATGGCCATACAACCGCTCCACCACGAACTCGCTCGATTTTTCGAATAAGAACCCGCCGATAGATCCATCGAAAAGCCCTCGATCATACGAGCATTTTGACCCCATCGCCGACCGCATACCCCGTGTGGTGGTGGAGTTATCCAGCCAAACGTGAACCAGACGTTGTTCGAAACTCCTGTGTGGGATTATCCCCCGTTCACCCCTACCACACCACAACCCCGGGCCAAATTGCCATACAAATTGTAAGGTGAAGAGACCTAGCCATATGCGCCAATCTTCTTGATTTTGGAAGATCCCTGACCTGTAATTGTGGAGATATCTGTGAAGCAACTTCCACGAAAACCCTGTCTATCTTTGATGTTCCAAAACATCAACACCAAGTCCCACCCATGTACCGCCCTTCCCAATCTGGCCCACATCCGGCAGAAAAATACAAAAAGATACCTCGGCAATAGTATCAAGCACATAATCAACGGACACATCTGAAGTGCATCCTCCATGAAAAACCCTCTCTGTCTTTACACCAAGTCCCACCCTTGTACCACCCCTTCCGATCTGGCCCATCCCCGGCAGAAAAGTACAAAAAGAGACCTCAGCAACTGTATTCAATACATAATCAGCAGACACAACAACTATAAAATCAGTATATCTCAAGATCTGACTGAGCCTTTGATCCCTGCACAGTGAGATATATTAAATCTAGTTTTAATACCTCAATATTCAATAGATTCTGCAAGGGATTGAGAACAGCAATACTAGGTTTCTATTGAATTTGAGAATTAACTCTGTATTGATATAATCATTGACAAAGTCTTCTATTTTAAGATATAAATAATCAGTTCCTCTACATCTCACTGACAATATTTATATTATTATATAGAAACAGACTTATATTCTCTATAATATCAAGACTCTGAAGAGAGAAAGTCTTGATAGAAGATATACAGTAGTGTATATCTTAGCAGTTTCTATCTCATTCTTCTGTAGCAGTTATTACAAAAAAAAAAAAAGATCTTAGAAATAGTTTTTTACTTCTCTTGAAAAAGTAAGGTGTTTTTCTCTGAGTTTTACACAATATTCTTACAAAGAATTAAAAACAGAGTTATTTTCTGTTATAATTTCACATTCTTTTAAGTAAGAATTACTTTTTCAGTGACTGAAGAGCTTTTATTAATACTTAATTCTTTTTTACACTCTTTATTAACTGATTTGAGTTGCATACTTATTGTGTGGGAAGAATTGAATGATTTAGAATAAAATTGAATAGATTTAATCAATTTCTCTGCAAAAAATTGATTTATTTTTTATCAGTTTTTCTCTTAAAAACTGTCATATTATCTGATTTATTATCAATTGATATCATACTTTTCCTCACTGTATCTCAAGAAAGAGATTGTAAAGATTTTATTGATTTATCTTAAAAATCAACTTTAGTTTATTAGATTCTCTTCAAAAATCTAATCTAGTTACTGAACTAGTGTAAAAAAAATCAGGTATTTTATACACAAAAGTCTTTTATTCTTCTTTTGAAACAGTCTGACTAACTTTTCAATTCAAAAGAGTTCAATAAATATCTCAATTGAATCAATCTGATTAACTTTTCATTGAGTAAGAACAATGAGTTCAAAAATACACTCAGTTGATGTGAAAAAAGATGCTTTCTCAAATGCTATTTCTGAGATTGAAATTCTAAAGAGAAGAAAGAAAGAAGAAATAGAGAAATAACAAGTTCTTAAAATACAGAAACTTAAAAAAGTAAGCAAGATTCTTGAAAAGCAGTGTCTGAGTGAGATAAATAAGGAAGTTCTGTTAATTCTTCATGCTCAGGCTAGATAACTACAGAAAGTGATCAAGTTCAAACTTGGAATTTCAAACACAGTTTAAAAAACTTTGAAAATTTCTAATACAATCACTGACTCTTTAGTTTACTCTTCTTTCTTTTCTACTTCTTCTTTCTCTTCTTCTTTAAATCAGAAGAAAACATATGCTTAAGCAGCTAAATCTGCTATCTCTAAATCTGCTGTCTATAAATCTGCTATCTCAAAACCTGCTCAAAATTCTGAGAAAACTGAGAAGAATACTGCTCATACTTCTATTGATAGCAGAGTGAAGAAAAAAATGCAAAAAGAGAAAAATCTTCAAATCTTCAGAAGTAGAAGACTTATTCTCAAAGTCTCAAATCAGGACATCTTACAGAGAAACTAGCTAAACTCAAATCTCATTTTCAGAATTAGAAATGAAATCAATCAGCAGTTCTTTTCTCAGTTAATGACTGATATTAAAGTTTAAAAATCAGTTATAGCTTCAATTGAGTCATTCTTCTTTAAAAACTCCATCATTCTGATCACAATGCCTGAATTCAGTGCAGAATTCCTTATTCAGAATGAGAATCTCTGAAAATCAGCAGTAGAATCTTTGTTAAACATAATAATTCTATCTGAGAGAGATGAAAAGTGAGATAAATTCATTGTTCATGATATTTCAGTTGAAATCTTTGACTGTGAGGAAGAAATGCTACTTCTTAAAAATGAATTAGAAGAATACATTTCTATTCAACTGAGAAAAGAGTCTGTATAACTTAATTCAATTGAGTTCAGACAGAGTAGAAGAAATGCCTCTATTCTAGTGTATACAAAGATACTTAAACAATCAAGAATCTCTGAAGTAAGAGTAGCAGATTTGAAAATGAGAGTTCATGAATACAAAGACTCAAGAATGAATCTCAAAGCTCAAACACAGTGTTCAAACTGTCAAAGATATGAATACTTTACAATCTTTTATTTCAGAGACATAAAATGCGCATTCTGTGCTAGAGATCATAAAACTAGTGAGCATAAATATGAAATATGCTTAAAAAGAGATGAAATATATCATCATACTCTGCTTAAGTGCTTCAATTGTAAAGAAAAACATGCATCTAGTTCAAAAGAATGAGTATTTGCTTCAAGAACTCAAAAGAACTGAAGAAAAGATGAAGCTCAAAGTGAATCTAAAACTGAAGAGAAAAGTCAAGCTAGTAAATCTACAACTGTAAGCTTAAATAGAAGAAATTCTCAACTATCTAGATCTTCAAACTTCAATTCTTCAGCTAAGTGTAAACAGAATTTGAATTCTCAAACTTCTGTTAAGATTAGAGAATTGAGAAATGACTCTGATAATAAACTAGATATAATACAAGCAGTTGAGATTCCTACTTTTTAAAATAGTTATAATCTACTATCTGATAATAGTGATTAGATTCTACTTCATCTCTACTCTCTTTTAGTATGAATATACAACAAAAACAATAAAAATAGTTTAAAAACTCTTCAAAAATCACATTTATTCAAAATAATGTAAATAGAAACTCAAATTGCATTTATTCTTGTCTTCAAATTGCATTTGAATAAAAAGTTAACTTTGTACTTCTTCAAGAACTGAACTTTGATACTAAAAGTACATCATTTCTTATTCAAGCTATTACTACTTTCTTTCTGAAAAATCTGAGATAAAATCAAGAGTAGCAATCTATGAGAGAAAAAGATTAAGATATTAATTTAATTTGAGATTTGATATTATATCTGACTCTGATATTCTAGTGAGTGATATTATAGATAAAGAGAATGAGTTTGATACTATTCAACTTATAAATATCTATAATGAAAAGTCATTGAAAGAAAACAACAATACCTGAATAATTGATAGAGGATTTTTAAATATAACTCTCTTAAAAAACTCTATAATTGTAGAGAACTCTAATGCACAATATCTCTAATAGAACTCAGAGTGCATAAGAGTAGTAAGAGCAGATAAACTGATTAAATGAACTTTTAAACATTTAATAGATTTAGTTAACAAGTCTGATCAACAAACATTCTTTAGAAAAGACATGAAACAGAAATCTATTATAAGTCTAACTTTCATATCATAAAATCTAATTGAAAAAAGACTTATAAACTGATTTATTGATTCAAATGAAAGCTCAGGATCAGATCATCAGATCATTCAATTTGATATTAAACTGAGTGAAAAACAAAGAAGTGAAAATCCTCTTCTCTCTAATCAGTATCACTTTGAAAAAGCTGATTGAAAAGCAGTTGAAGAAAGAGTAAAACAGCTGAAATCTGAAAGTCAGAGTGAGCTCTATTGAAGTTAAAGTCAAGATATCTTAAATGAAATGCTTGAGAATAGAGTAAAGCGGATTATATCTATTCTTCTAATAAGTATTGAAGATAATATTTCAAAGAAAAAGTCTTCTAAGTATTTCAAACCTTGATGAAATGAGAATATCACTTCTAATAGAAAGCAATTAGCCACTGCTAAGAGAGATTGAAAGAATAACTTAATATCTGATGAAGAGTTCAAAGCTATTCAAAATGAATATTTTGCAGATATTAAAAGAGTCAAAACAGATTACTGAAACAAATTTCTTGAAGAAGTATAAGAATAAGAAGTTTTTAAAGTCTTCAACTATACTAAAACAAGAAGTGTAGCAAAGCTTCCAATCTTAGAATATGAATTTCAGAATGAATTATATACAGCAAACTCTTTTGAGAAAAAATGTCAAGCTTTTATAAGAATTCTCTTTCAAAACTCATCACATTTAGAAGAGAAGAATATGTCATTTCATGAATATATTAATGAAAATAACTGGGAATGATCTGAGCTTACATGTGATGAACTAGAGTCAGCAATATTCTCAAGTTCAATTAAAACTGCTACAGGGCCTGATTCAATTAATCACTTGATTATTCAAAACACATATTCCTACTTGAAGAATGAATATTTTGAGCTCTTTTTCAATCTCTTAAAAAATGATTATTATTCTGAATACTGGAGAGAAGCTACTGAAGTAATCTGTGCAAAACCTAAAAGAAATACTTCAATTTCTAAGTCATATAGAGTAATATCTCTGTTGAACTGTTTAGAAAAAATTCTAGAAAAGATAATAGCTAATAGATTATCTTTTATAAGCTCTATTAGTGATTCTCTTCTATTTAATGAATAAATGAAAGATAGAAAACAATGTTCTATAATTAACACTGTTCTTTCAGTTATTCATGATATTCAAGTAGCAAAGCATGAAGACCTGGTCTCAACTGCAGTTTTTATTAATATAAAAGATGCATTTAATCATGTTTCAAAGTCTAAGATGATTCAAACTTTGAAGATGTTAAAACTGTCACTTTCTCTAATAAAATGAGGTAATTGTTTTATGTCTAAAAAAATTATACAACTATTCTTTGATGAAAGAAAACAAGATAAAACTGAGATAAAAATAGAAGTATCACAAGAATCTCTAATCTTATCTGTTTTATTTACAATATACACTGCATATCTATTCAAGAATAGAGAGATGAAAATAGTGAGATCTCTAAGTTATATAGATAATATTGATCTACTCTACAGTACAAAGATAATCAAAGAGAATTTAGAGATGATTGAGAAAGTAGCAAAGAAATTCTTTATTAAAGCAGATATCAATCTAATTCAATTTAATATGAATAAAACTGAGTTAATTCACTTTTTTTCCAGATTTAATGAGAAAGAACTAAGTCTAACTCTTTTGAATAAAGAGATTAAACTCAGTTTGAATGTCAAATGACTAGAAGTATGGTTAAACTCCAAGTTGAATTTTAAATATCATATTCAACAAAGAATCATCAAGACAGAGAGACTACTGAATAGTATAATCAGACTATCAAATACTGAGAGAGGTCTATTCTTTCAGACTATGAGATAATTATACATAGTCTGTATTACCTCAGTAGCTGATTATGAAGTTCAAGTTTAATGAAACAATCAAGATAATTTGACTGAACTCTTTCATAGTCTATAAAACACAGCTTTGAGAGAAATTCTGAGAGCATTCAAATCATCTTCTATTAAAGCAATGGAAATTGAAGCTTCAATTTCATCTTCTGCTATTTGATTTGAAAAGACCTGTATGAACTATACTCTGAGAGTTATGAAGATGAGCTTAAATTATATAATCAGAGAAAGAGTCTCTTCTTCATTTTCATCACTTAACTCAGGAAATGAACTGAATTGAAATAGATTTCTTGATTGAAATGAGGATAATGCTTTAAAGAAAATGTTCTCTCAACTGTATAGACTATGTTCACTTATTAAAAATCAACTTTCTTCATTAAATGTTGAGAAAATTAATCATGAAAAGATATCTCTCTGAAGAGAAAAGCTGAAATCTCTCATAGACTTATAAATAAGTGAACTATCTAAAGAGAGAGAATATGAACAGTATTTGAAGAAGATCTCTACAATCAATATAAAAGACTCTATTCTGATTTACTCAGATGACTTAAAAAATGAGAATTTGAATAGATTAGATGCAGGCATTGCTTATACTGAAGATAATATCAATTTTATCACAGATTTTTGAAATTTAGACTGTGAATCTGAAGTCTTTGATACTGAACTATTTGTAATAGTGAAAGCTTTCAAACTCATTGAAATAAAATCTTATAAAAGAGAAAATAGTTTGAAAGAGACATGAATATTCTCTGATAGTCAAGCTGCTTTAAAAAGACTTAGAAATAGTCAGATTCATAATGATTAAATGAATCTTGAACTGATTTTAGACTCTGTTTTAAAAATTCAAAAGAGAAGAACATCAAAACTGATAATTCATCTGCATTGAGCTCCTACTCATATGAATATTCATGATAATGAATTGGCTGATTCAGCCATAAAAAATAGTTCAGAATTAAGCAGATCTATTCAAAAAACAGTGTTCTCATCTTTCATAAAGAGAAAGATAAAAGAATCTTGTTTAAACAAGTGAAATGAAAGCTGGCAGAAACAAAAGAAGAGCATACATTATTCAAGATTTGAGATAAAATCAAAGTGAAAATCTTGTTTAATTAAATGTAAAAAGAAAATATTCTCATCTATAATTCAGCTGAAACTAGAATATAGTTATTTCAAATCCTATATACAAAGACTTGATAACAGATTTGATTCAACAGAGTGCTCATTCTGCAATGTGAATGAAAATGCTGAGCATATTATAATGCATTGTGTATTATACAATAGTCTCAGAGTCAGATTAAAGAAGAAGTATGATTTAAATCAATTAAATATGAGGTTCTTATTCTCAACTGAGACAGGAATTAAATACTTATTAGACTTTCTATCAGAAACTCAAGCAGCTACAAGAAAATGACTGAACTCAGAAGTATCTGAATATGAAGAGGCAGAAATTGAATAGATATAGTCTGTTAAAACAGCTATACACTCTCTTTTAATAATTTTATTTTGTTATAGTCTCTCTTTACTCTACTTATTTCTTTCTGTTCTTTTCTATCTATCTATTTAATGTGTCTATCTTTAAGACTATGTTCTCTTTTCCTTTGTCATGATATTTTCAAATAGTTTCAAAGTATCAGAAGATGTTGAAATACTGCAATTTATAAACAGTTTTTATATTCTGAGCTGGAATTTTCTGATTTTGCATATCTGAAATTGATGAATGTATAATAGTTAACTTTATAGATATAGGAAAAACTCTGAGAGCTAAAAGTTCTCAGGTAGATGTCATAGTCTCTGACTGTATACATCTATAATTGAAGAATAATAATAATAATAATAATAGATGTATGAGATATTCATATAATTACACTTCTAATTTCAAATAAACTCTTAAACATAGATACTACATATCTGATGAATGATATAACTATATCTAATAATAATATAAGAGAACTCTTGAACGCGAGTATAGACACGGTATCACAGTAACTCTGAGTAATGTTAGAATTACAATAACAAAATAGATAGCTGATATACATATGACTTAACAATGTTAATATAAGAAAATTCAATAATTATCTCAACTATAAACCTCTGCACAAGAAAATTCATCACTGACTAAATCAGATATGAATATAATATAAGTACTGAAGATATGTCTAGACACTTCTACATATTTCAATACTTCTGATCTCACTCTCTATTCATTATAAAGATTGAAAATGCTCATGAAACTAAGTATAGATGAAGATGTCATTGATTTATTAACTAATCAAAGTTAATTATTATTATTATTATTATTATTATTATTCTTTCATTATACTCATATGCAAGCGGAGCTTATGGTGAGTCCTTGCGTGATGGTAAATACAGGTCAAGTGTTAATTATACAGGAGGAAATACAGGTGTTGAGACTACGCCAGGATAACAAGAACATAGGAAAATACAAAGAAGTGACAATTAGATACATGCGATAATAACTTTCCAGCCCAGGAACATAGAGCGATTCATTGAAGTGATTTGTATACCTCTGTATTTATTAGAAACCTGAGGTGCTTGAGTTCTAGATTTAATGTATCCTCTGCGGGTTTCGAACCCACGCGCCTTGGTTTCCCACGCCAAGGCACTACTGAGTGGCCGCATTAACCATTCGGCCACCGGGGCAATCAAAGTTAATATATTAATAATCAATTGAAGAATCATGTAAGACAGAAGTTTCATTCATGAATGAAGACATGTGAATCAGTATTACATACATCTGATAACATTATTAAATATCTTGATATTCTGTTCTGAGACACTGCTATATAATAGAAGATATTAGATTGATTACAGAGTATCTGACAGAGAAATACTTCTCTTATAACATTCTTCTCTGATTTCAACACTAAGATTCTAGAAGCAGATGATCAATCTTGAAAGAATTGAATAAAGATTAGCATGCTTAAGAAGACACTAACTTTTGAACTTCTACAAGCTCTTATAAGTGTAGATGAAGATCAGACTGATAAAGACTTCTGCATACAACTTCAGACATTGAATGACTGTCTCATCAAGCTTAAGAGTATACAGAACAGTGACAGAAGATGTTACATCTGAGCTACTTAGACATCTATAACAAAGAATAACAATGCAGATGCTATAAATTGAGTGAACTCAAATGTTTATGTATAAACAAGAGTTTTCACTGTCTGAACAGACTTCTAAGTTCTCAGAATCACTTCTGAAGAAGTCACTGATTAATACTAATAAGAGATATGTATCAATTGTAACTAATCAGAACATATTACTTTCAACTGCTGATCAGCCTATATATCTTCTCATTTAAAAGAAAGATTAACACTGGTGATTCATGTCAATCATATTATATTAAAGAAAGATTTAAAAGATAACTATGAGAATGTCTCAGTGAAACAGGAAAAAGATTAACTTCTGTTCAAATCTACAAGCAGAAGCTTAAAGAGATCAGATGATAATCACTTAAAGAGAAAATAGCAATGAATGTGATTCTTATATCTACTATAATAAATAATATATATAATATAAAAGTCATAATAGATAGCAGTCTATACTACTATACAATGATTAAATCTTCAGTTGTAAGATATTATAATCTTCAGTGTATTCTCTTATCAAAATCCTGACTTTTCACAGAATTTGATGATTTAAAAGACATTCATACTCATTACATGATGAAACTAAACATAGATATTGAAGAACATCAATATGAAGATGCTTATATATATAAAGTTAATAATCTTGACTATAATCTTATGCTAGAACTTGCCTGACTATCTGAATAAGACATCTTATTAAACACTTGAAACAGAAGCTTAATATTCTCTAATAATGATAGAATTCACAAAGATGATATTTACAAGACTATGAACCTGGCACAGATCTCTGTCAACACTTATAAAATACCTTGAAAAAGAAGTTACTGACAAGATTGCTGATAGCAGAACTACATAATAATCTACTTCATCAGTCTGACTGATATTAAAAAAGCTCTAGAAAAGTTATTCTGTGTCATAATAACAGATTATTACATAAAACTCTCTTAATAATATTACAAATATCTAGATGTCTTCTGATATGATAATAATATTATGAATCTATCTCTCTTACAAGATTCAGAAGTGAATCACAGTATTAAGTTAAAAAAGAAAAATGATAAAGACTCTGAATTATCATAAGACCTTCTTTATAACATGTTCTGAGATGAACTTCTTCTTCTTTGAAAGACACTTAATAATCTGTTAAATAAAGAATTTATATACATTAGTAACTTCTCTGCTACAGCTTCTATTCTCTTTGTAAAGAAATCAGATGAAGAACTTCAATTCTGTGTGAACTATTGAGAACTGAACAGATTAACAAAGAAAGACTGTTCTTCTTTATCTCTTATCAATGAAATTCTAGCTTACATTGAATAAACTCAATAGTTTATAAAGCTACATATTATTACTGCATTTCATAAGATTCATATTACTGAAGAAGATAAGTGACTTATAGTATTCTGCACATAATATAATCTCTTTAAATAATAATCACATCTTTTGAACTGACTAACACTCTCACTACATTTCAGAAGTATATTAACTAAGCACTCTGAGATTGACTTGATAAATTTGCATCTGTGTATCTTAATAATATTCTCATATTCACTGATAAGTTCAGAAAAGAATATCAAGAACACATGTAAAAAGTATTACAATAACTATAAGAAGCAGAACTACTGATAGATATAGACAAGTATAATTTTAAAGTTACAACTATAAAATATCTAGACTTTATTATAGAAGCTGATAAGAGAATCTGAATGAATTCTGAGAAGATCTCTACTATTCTTGAATGAGAGGTCTTACACATTTTGAAAGATGTATAAAGCTTCATTGAATTCACTAACTTCTATCAGTGATTTATACAAAACTTCTCAAATATCACAAGATCACTTACAGAACTTACTAAGAAGAACTCAGTATTTTAATGATCAGCAGACACTGAAGCTGCATTTATACAGATAAAGAAGATATTCATTAATATCTCTTTACTAATAATATTTAATTCTGACTATAAAACAGTTGTTGAAGCTGACTTCTCTGACTATATTACAGAGAAACCTATATTATAATATAATAATAAAGATGTCTTATAATTATGTATCTTCATATCTAAAATATTGAGCTCTGCTAAATGCAACAATAAGATCTATGACAAGAAACTTCTCACAATATTACACTGTCTAGAAGAATGAAACTTCAAGCTCTAAAGTATCTTCAAATTTGAGATAATCACAGATTATAAGAATCTCAAATACTTCACTATTATTCATAAGCTTACTAAATGACAGATGCAATGATCTGAGCTATTAAGCTGTTTTCATTTCATGATACACTATCATCTCAGCAGTCAGAACTTAATAATAGATACTCTCTTATAATAAGAGTAAGATATATCATTTAATATCTCAGACACTCACTGAATGAACTGAGAGCATCAGCTCTTAGATCTGAAAATACTAGTTAATTATACTGAGACAACTTATGACACTATACATACTTCTCTGATTAGAACACTCTCTCTAAACTGATACTGATACTGACACTTACACTGATACTGATATCTTAACTTCTTCTGAATCTACATTCAATGAATTGTGATATGCAATAGCTTAAACTAATGAACTTCTTCAAGCACTCACTGAAGCAGTATGTCAAGAAGTATCTTGATTCTTCTCAGAACTATGAATAAGAACTGACATCTCAGAATGCTTAATTAATGATAATAATACTCTGTAATTCTGTCAATAACACTGAGTCTCTCACTCTGAACTCTTACATACTTAGATAATACAAGGGATATATGATTTTTGTATAATCAGTCATCTAAGTAATAAACAACTGTACTGAATAATCTCTTGAGAATTTTACTAGTCTGAGATATTGAACAGCATCAGATACTTTATCTGAAACTGTAACTGTTATTTCTCTATCATCTTATAAAAGAATTGTAGAAAAGATCTACTGAAATTACTTAATATCTCTAATAGAATCTGACAAGATGTGATAATTAACTTCACTGTTAATCTCTCTGAGAGTAATAATTATAAGAACATTCTGATCATTATTATCTGATTGAGTAAAAATGTAATATTGAAACCTTGTAATAAGATAAATACTGAATAAGTCACTAAAGTCTTTCTACAGAGCCTGTTCTATCAGATGTATGAATTACTAAGATCTATAGTATTGAATTAAGACTGTCAATTCATGAGTACTCTTCAAACCAGAATCTGTCAAGTTCTCAAGATTATATACTGTTTATCAATTGTCTATTACTCTGAGACTAATGATATATCAGAGTGAATAATTCAGACAGTGAAGAATTATCTTTATAAGTTCTGTAATTATTTATAAGATGACTGATATAATTTTCTTCTACACACTGAAGTCACTATTAATGACTGAGATGTTATTTTAACAGATATAAGTCTGTTCTTTCTTACATATAAATATCACATGAAAGTGTTGAATCTTCTAGAGATTACACATTTTACACTGAACTCTCACATTCTGATTCAGATTGCTAATAATATAATAATGAAGCTCTAAGATATCTGTGACTAAGTAGAAGCCTTCATGACAACAGTGAAACAAGATTAAGAGAATTAAATCAATATTCACTGAGACTCTGCTGAGTAATATAAGATAGAAGACCTGATATAATTGAATCTTAAGAATATACAGATCACATACTTATCTCATATACTGAATTACTATTATACTGAGTATGAAGTGATAGAAGTTCTAGACAGTCATAACTATTATTATTATTATTATTATTATTCTTCAATTATAGATGTATACAGTCATAGACTATGACATCTATCTGAGAACTAAAAGTTCTCAGGGTTTTTTTAATATTTATAGAGTTCACTATTATACAGACAGTTATAACTACTGTCTTAACATCTTATCAGAAATTCATAATATCTTTTATACAAGCTTGCTTCACTGTGTTATTACTGGTTCATTTTCTTCTCAACTAACTTCTAACTGACAGCTGCCAGAGATCATAGAAGAAGATAATGAACTTGAATAGAAGATTGAAGATATTCTTAATAAGAGATCTCACAGCTGTGACTGATAATATCTTATGAAATAAGTCAGCTATAATCACTTAATCTGAACTTCAAGCTCTGTGTTATCTGAGACAGCAGCTCTTGACTGATGAGAACTATATACTTATAACTCTATATCACTTCTGAAAAGAGAGGGCTAATGTGCCAGGCTGTGCTTAATCAATTATATAGACTATTTTATTACACTTCATAGATTCTGCTAAAAGCTCTGATTCTCAGTCACTGATTCTCAGCTGAAAAAACTTATGAAATTTCTATTCTTTCATTTCAAAGCTTTACTATGTACATGAAATTTCTATTCTTCTGTCTCAAAGCTTCACTATATATATGTATAAATATTCACTTTAATCACTGATTTCTGCATTTTCTCTTTTTTCCTTCTCTAATGTTTTTCACTTAGTTATATAGAATCTATAAATATCATATCAATCTATTCGGTGTAGACTTCTTATAAAATAAGATTTAAAGTCATTTAAAGCAATAAAAAGCATTTAAATTGAGAAGTGAAAATTATAGTCTTATTTGAAAAATGTGATAAGAGTAGACAGTAAGTTTCACTGAGATAGTATCTAATCTTAAAACTGTGTAATAAAATTAATTAAATTAATAATAAGTGTATTAAACATTTTGATTCTGATCTCAGACACAGTTATATAGTCAGTCCATCTGAGAACAGAATCAGAATATTTGATAATTTCATTATTATTATTATTATTATTATTATTATTATTATTATTATTATTATTCTTTCATTATACTTATATGCAAGCGGAGCTTATAATGAGTTCTTGTGTGTAAGAAGCCTACGCCGAATAAATCGGTATAATATTATAGGTCTTATATAACAAAAGAGAAAAACATTAGAGAAGGAAAGAAAGAGAAAGTGTAGAAATCAGTGATCAGAGTGAATATTTATACACATATGTAGTAGCCGAGAATCAGCAATCGAGAATGACTGAGAATTGAAGTGTATATGTTCGAGAGTGGAGTGAAAGAATCTATGAAGTGAAATGAAATAGTCTATATGATTGATCAGGCGCAGCCCATCACATTAGTCCCCTTCTTCCAGAAGCGGTTCTCATCAGTCAAGGGCCACTGTTTCAGATAATGCGGAACTCAGAGTCCAGATCAGTTGATTGTAGCTGACTCATTTCATGAGATATTGTCAGCTGCGGCCGCGGGGTCTCTCATCAAGAATATTCTTAATCTCTCACTCAAGCTCATTATCTTCTTCTATGATGTCTGGTGACTGTCAGTCAGAAGTCAGTTGAGAAGAGAATAGATCAGTGACAGTGCAGCAGAGCAAGCTTGTATGAAATACATTATGAATCTCTGATGATGTGTTAAGACAGTAGTTATAGCTATCTAGAACTTCTATCACTTTATATCTAATATGACAGTAATCTAGTATACAAGATGAACATGTGATTCATATATTCTTAAGATTCAATCATATCAGATCTTCTATCTTATATTGTTCAGTGAGATCTCAGTGAACATTGATTTAATTCTCTTGATCATGTTTCACAGTTGTTATAAAGATCTCTGCTTAATCACAGATATCTCAGAGCTTCATTACTATATTATCAGTAATCTGAATCAGACTATGAGAGTTCAGTATGAACTGTATGATCTCTAGAAGATTCAACATCTTCATGTGATAACTATATGTAAGAAAGAACAGGCTTATATCTATTGAAACAGCATCTTATTCATTAATAGTAACCTCTGTGTGTAGAAGCAGATCATGTCAATCATCTTATAAGTGATTGCAGAACTTACAGAGATAGTTCTTTACTGTCTGAATTATCTATTCTGATGTATCATCAGTCTCAGAGTGATAGACAGTTAACAGATGATGTATAATCTTGAGAACTTGACAGATTCTTATTCAGAGAGTGCTCATGAATTGACAGTTCTTATCTGATACTATTAATCTCAGTAACTCATATATCTGATAGAATGAACTCTGTAAGAAGGCTTCAGTGACTTGTTTAATATTCATCTTATTACAAGATTTCAATATTATATCTTTAGTTAATCAATGATGATCAGAATGTTTCTACAACTCTTACTCTCAGATAAATTAACAGTGAAGTCAATTACTACATCTTATCAGATTCTATCAGAAATATTGAGTGATTTCAGTAGATCTTTTCTATGATTCTTTTATGAGATAACAGAAGAACAGTAGTTGCAGTTTCAGATGAAGTGTCTGATACTGTTTAATATCTCAGGTTAATAGAACTCTTGAGAGACTATTATATACAGTTGTTCACAGCCTGAATAATCAGTTATACATGAATCATGTATCTCTTGCATTATTCAGGTGTGTAAGAATTCAGAGTGAGAGACTCAGTATCATTTGCAGAATTATAGAGTGTTATTATCATTAATTGAACATTCTGAGATGTCAGTTCTTACATGTAATTCTGAGAGAAATCAGAATACTTCTTGTTATACTGCTTCAGTGAGTGCTTGAAGAAGTTCATCAGTTTAAGCTGCTCTATGTTATAGCTCATCTAATGTAGATTCAGAAGAAGTTGAGATATCAGTGACAGTTCTAATCAGAGAAGTATGTATAGTGCTGTGAGCTGTTTCATCTTGATTAACTAGTATTTTCAGATTCAAGAGCCAGTGCTCTCAGTTCATTCAGTGAGTATCTGTTATATTGAATGATATATCTTACTCTCATTGTGAGAGAGCATCTGTCATTGAGTTCTGACTGCCAGAATAGTAGTGTATTATAAAATGAAAGTGACTTAAGAACTCAGATCATCACATCTGTCATTCAGTGAGTTTATAGATAGTTATAAAGTATTTGAGATTCTTATAATCTATGACTATCTCAAATTCAGAGACACTTCAGAGTTCAGAGTCTCATTCTTCTAAACAGTGTATGATTGT
This sequence comes from Blastomyces gilchristii SLH14081, assembly GCF_000003855.2. NCBI lineage: Eukaryota > Fungi > Ascomycota > Eurotiomycetes > Onygenales > Ajellomycetaceae > Blastomyces > Blastomyces gilchristii. The sequence goes on along the minus strand of NW_003101677.1, from coordinate 3,182,685 downwards.
GAGAAGTTTCTTATCATAGATCTCATAATTTCATTCAGCAGGACTCAGTTTCTTAGATATGAAGACACATGATTGTAGAACATCTTTATTATTATATTGTAATATCACTTCTTCTATCATGTAGTTAGAGGAATCAGCTTCAATGACTGTCTTATAATCAGAATCAAATGTTATCAGCAGAGAGGTATTAATGAATATCTTCTTCATCTGTATAAATGCAGCTGCAGTATCTGCTGATCATTGAAATACTGAGTCTTTCTTAGTAAGTTATGTAAGTGATCTCATGATATCTGAGAAATTTCATATAAATCACTGATAGAAGTTAGTAAATTTGATGAAGCTTCATACATCTTTCACAGTGTGTGAGGCCTCTCATTCAAGAATAGTGAAGATCTTCTCAGAATTCATTCAGATCTCCTTACCAGCTTCTATGATGAAACCTAAGTATTTAGTACTCTTAACTTCAAAATTACACTTGTTAATATCAATTGATAGTTCTGCTTCTTGTAGTCATTGTTATACTCTTTGCACATACTCTTGATATTTCTTTCTGAATTTATCAGTGAAGATGAGAATGTTATCTAGATAAGCAGATACAAATTCATCAAGAAAGTCTTGAAGTGCTCAGTTGATATACTTCTGAAATGTACTGAGAGTATTAGACAGTTCAAAGAGTGTCACTACTCATTTAAAGAGATCATATTGTGTTCAGAATACTGTAAGTCACTCATCTTCTTCAATGATGTGAATCTTATGAAACACAGTGATAACATCTAACTTTATAAACTATTGAGCTTGTTCAATGTGAGCTAGAGTTTCATTGATAAGAGATAAAGAATAACAGTCTTTCTTTGTTACTCTGTTCAATCCTTGATAATTCACACAGAATCAGAGTTCTTCACCTGGTTTCTTTATAAAGAGAATAGAGACTGCAGCAGAAGAGTTACTAATATATATGAATTCTTTATTCAACAGATCATTGAGTGTCTTTTGAAGAAGAAGAAGTTCATCTCAAGATATATTATAAAGAGAGTCTCATGATGATTCAGAGTTCTTATCATTCTTTTTCTCTAACTTGATACTGTGATTCATTTCAGAACCTTGTAAGAGAGGTATGTTCATAATATTATCTTATCAGAAGACATCTAGATATTCATGATATTATTAAGAGAGTTTCATATGAGAATCTGTTATTGTAACACAGAATAACTTTTCTAGAGCCTTTTTGATATCAGTCAGACTGATGAAATAGATTAACACATGATTCTGCTGTCAGTGAACTTGTCAGCAACTCTGTCAGTGATTTTGATAATGACTTCTTTTTCAGAGTCTTTTATAAGTGTTGACAGAGATCTGTGTAAGATTCATAGTCTTGTGAATATCATCTTCATGAATTCTATCATCATTAGAGAATATCAAGCTTCTGTTTTAAGCATTTAACAAGATATCTTGTTCAGATTGTCAGACAAGTTCTAACATAAGATTATAATTAAGATTATTAACTTTATATATGTAGGCATCTTCACATTGATGTTCTCTCATATCTATGTTTAGTTTTATCATGTAACAGATACAAACATCTTTCAGATCATCAAATCCTGTGAGAAGTTGAGATTTTGATAAAGAGATACACTGAAGATTATGATGTCTTACAACTGAAGATTTTATCATTGCATAGTGACATAGACTGCTGTCTATCATGGCTTTCATATTGTACATGTTATCAATCACAGTAGATACATGAATTGTATTCATTGTCATCTTCTCTTCAAATCATTGTCATCTGACCTGTTCAAGCTTCTGTTTGCAAATTTGAACAGAAGTGAATCTTTTCCCTGTTTCATCAGGGCATTCTTATAGTTATCTTTCAAATCTTTCTCTAATATAACATGGTTGGCGCGGACAGGCACTGATTCATCCTTTGAATAAGAAGGCACTGATCTTGAGTATGAAGACACATAGATTGATTGACAGTTGAAAGTAATGTGTTCTGATCAGTTACAGTTGATGCACACTTCATGTTAATATTAATCAGTGACTTCTTCAAGAGTGATCTCAGAGACTCAGAAGCCTGTTTGAACAGTGAAGACCCTTGCTTATATATAGACATTTGAGTCTACTCAGTTCATAGCATCTGCATCATTGTTGTTATTCTTCAGTGCAGGTGTGTGAGTGACTGAAATGTAATATCATCTGTCACTGTTCTGTATACTCTTGAGCTTGATAAGATGATCATTCAATGTTCAGAGCTGTGTGCAGAAGCCTTTATAAGTCTGGTCTTTATCTACACTTACAAGAGCCTGTAAGAGTTTGAAAGTCAATGTCTTCTTAAGCATGTTATTCTTCATTCAATTCTCTCAAGATTAATCATCTACTTCTAGAATCTTGGTGTTGAAGTCAGAGATGAATGTTGTAAGAGAAGTGTTTCTCTGTCAGACACTCTGTAATCAATCTAATGCTTTCTATTGCATGGCAGTGTTTTAAAACAGAATATGAAGATGTTTGATGATATTGTCAGGTGTTTGCAATGCTGGTTCACATGCTTTCATTCATGAATGAAACTTCTGTTTCATGCGATCCTTCAATCATTCATTAATATATCAATCTTGATTGATTAGTGAACTGATGATATCTTCATTCACACTCAGTTTCATGAGCACTTTCATTCTTCATGATGAGTAGAGAGTGAGATCAGAAGTATTGAAATATGTAGAAGTATCTAAGCATTCTTTCAGCACTTTTATATTTAATTCTATAGATGTTGAAATTGTCTGTGCAAGAGTTTCTTATTGAGATAATTGTTGAATTTCTTCATATTGATGTTGTTGAGTTGCATGCATATTAGCTATTTATTATTGTTATAATTTCAACATTGCTCAGAGTCACTGTGACACTGTGTCTATGCTTGTGTTTGAGAGTTCTCTCATACTATTGTTAGACATGGGTATATTGATCATTAAATGTGTGATATCTGTGAAATCATAATTATATAAATATCTCATACATCTGAAGTATCAGAACTCTCAGGTCTTTCACTGATATTCTCTTATAAGATCTTACTCTCTTTGTAAGATCTTGTTATGAGATCAGAGTGACTGATAAGCAAGCTTCTATCTGAGAACTCAGTGTCTGCTTAACTGTTTGACTGTTTCTCTATTTCTTACATATTGTTATGTGTTCAGATATCTTGATGAATAATCATCTCTAATAAGAAGATGATGCATGAATAATCATTTCTAATAAGAAGACAATGAATGTTTTTCTAGTGTAAGAAGTCTACACTGAATAGATTGGTATAATATTATAGGTCTTATATAACAAAGAGAAAAACATTAGAGAAGGAAAGAAAGAGAAAGTGTAGAAATCAGTGATTGAGATGAATATTTATACACGTATGTGGTGGCCGAGGATCGGCGATCGAGAATGGCCGAGAATCGGAGTGTACGTGTTCGAGAGTGGAGCGGAAGAATCTATGAAGTGGAACGGAATAGTCTATATGATTGATCGGGCGCACCCCGCCAGATTGTGTAATGTTAAATACAGGTTAAGTATTAATTATACAGGAGAAGATACAGGTGTTGAGACTATATCAAGATAATAAGTACATAGAAAATATAAAGAAGTGATAATTAAATACATATAATAATAACTTTTCATTTCAGAAACATAGAGCGATTTTATTTAATTTTATTATTAATTTAATTGATCTTATTACATAATTTTAAGATTAAATAGTAGTCTCATACTATTTCAGTAAAACTTACTGTCTACTTTTATTATATTTTTCAAATGAAACCATGATTTTCACTTCTTAGTTTAAAATCTTTTTATTACTTTAAATGACTTTAAATCTCATTTAAGACTTTAAATCTCATTTAAGTGTTATCAAAAAGTGTTACTTTTTAAAAAAAAAAAAATTAAAAAATAGTCTAAAAAAAACCTTAAAATGTCTAAAAAATAGTAACTTTATGCTAAGAATGAGACTAAATAAGATTAAATAAGATTACTTTCTTATTTTTTTTCTAAGTTATGATCTTATTTTAAGATCTGATAAATAGTTACTTTACATGTTTTTTTTTAATAATTAATCTCAGTGAGATTCATATCAAGAAATATATAAAATTAGATTAAATGAAATGAAATATGAAATTTACAGTCTCAGCAGTTAGTCTAGTATATAGTCAGTCTACTTCAGACTATAATCTGTAAAATAGTTGAAGATTGTATTAGTAGAGTTAAACTGATTATATAAGTTATAACTATGTCTGAAATTAGAATCAGAATATTTAATAGTTTTATTATCAATTTACTTAATTTTATTACACAGTATTAAAATTAAATAGTAGTTTTATACTATCTCAGTAAAATCTACTATCTACTTTTATTACATGTTAAAAATAAGATAATGATTTTTCTCACTTCTTAATTTAAATTCATTTTTTTACTGTAAATCACTTTAAATTTTATTTAAGTATTATCAAAAATTATTATTTTTAAAAAAATTAAAAATAGGCTAAATAAAAAACTTTAAAATCTCTAAAAATAGTCACTTTATACTAAGAATAAGACTAAATAAAATTAAGTAAAATTACTTTCTTAATTTTTCTAAGTTATACTTTTATTTTAAAATCTGATTAATAGTCTCTTTACATGTTTTTTTTTTTTTTTTTTTTTTTTTTTGATGATTAGTCTCAGTAGAATTCACATAAAGAAATTTATAAGATCAGATTAAAGATTAAATATGAAATTCATGATTCTGCTGATCAGTCTTGATACAGCTATTTACAAAGAGCTTTTAAAATATGTTAGTGATTACTACACCTACTCTAGTCACGTGCCACTTCAATCTATTCATTTAGTGTAACTCGCGTAGTTAGATTATAATATAACATAATAATATTATTCTTCAAGAGATTATGAAGCTCTTTACAAGCAATGAATAACTGTAATAACATGTCAATTGACATCTTCATGTGTTGTTACAAGCATGCCTAGATGATTTATTGAGTGATTGAACTCATGATAAACCTGAGATCAGGTGAAAAGTCTGACTTAATGAAGAATTACATGCTAACACATAGGAGAAGAAATTCACAAACATCTGAAGCATAAGAAGAATTGAGTATAAGCTTATCAACACCTACAATGAAGTGAAAAGTGACTGTCTCAGAGGCTTATGAGATGAATAACATGATTGTGAAAGAACAGTCTTATAAGTTCAACAATCAATATAAAGACTTAGTTGAAGATATCAGTGAGATGTCAGACAATGTAAGAGACTTAAGTAACTGAAATAACAATAGCTCAGTGAGTGAGAAGACTCATATACGGCTTGAAATTGCAGGACTTCAGCATGAGATTGAGTGAATAAAGATCAGTAGAAGTGAGACTCTTGCAGATGATGAGATAAAAGTGAACCTGACAGAATATCTTCAATAGAAAGAAAAGATATCTGTTATAATAAAAGTTCTTAAAGAATTCAGAAGTCAAGTAAGACTTATCAAAAGATCAATAGTTCCCACTGAATTCATTAACTACTTAATGTGAAGAGAGGAAATTCTTCTGACTACAGAGCAGTCTGAAACTGATGATATTCTTGAAGATAATGATCTTAGTGAGAATGTTACTATGAACATGCAACATTTCTGAAAAGAATGCAATCTTTGATTATGTAATTACATGTGATATGCAATTGTCTCACAGGCCAAGACTTATTTCACTATACTCAAGAAATTCAAGTTATCTGCTTATACTCTATAAACTATTATAGAGAATAACTTTTCTGAGAGATCTGCTATCTGCAGAACCTGTTTATTTAAGCAACTGATTAGTATGACTGCTAAGTTAAAAGACTCAGATTACACTTTTATTGAAAATCTGATTGTCATAAGAACTGATTATATTCATCTAGAATATGAGATTCTGAATGTCGTGTTTTTTGACAGACTGCTTACAGAAGTCAACAGAGATTGAGCCTCATTTATAAGAAATTAAATGAATTAAAGTGACAAAGATAATACTCAACTCTTAGAGAACGATTTTATAAGCCTGTGCTGCAATATTCTTTTACAGCTCTCCGCTGCAAATGAAGCAAATACTGAATTCACAAAAAATCCTGCAAATAACACTCAAGATTTCAACAGAAAGAATAAAAAGAATAAGAAGAAGAAGATGGTCTCTGAGAACAAGGACAAAGATTTCATCAAGTCAGATAGAAAGGGTAATAATACTATTAAAATGTGTTATCATTGTCAAAAGATTGATTACATTCAAACAGATTACTGGTTGAAATTTTCTGAAAAACATTCTACTAGCTGCAGTAAGAATAAGAATGAGGATGAAACAGGCTCAGCGCCAGTTCATAATGTTATCAAGCAAGTATTTCATATAACAGAGAGAGTCTATTCTACTGATCAAACTGATAAAGATACCTGGGTTCTGGACTCTGAATTCAGTGCTCATGCTACATCTTACAAGGATCTCATATTGATAGTGCTGCAGAAGATTAATGTTATATTGAAAATAACTGACAGATCAACAGCTTCTGTAACAGCTATAGAGCAGATAAATATATCAGTTGAAGAAGCGAATCTGCTACTGCAGAATGTTCACTATGTTTCCAAGCTGAAGATTAATCTTATGAGTTTTGAAAAGCTTATACATCAGAGTTATACATATAAGTAACTGATCTATAGAAATACTCATTCAATCTTGCTAATCTCTTCTGACAAGATATTCAGTTTTACTGATAAATTGAGTGATAAGAATATCTATATTCTGAAAAAATAATCAATGACTAGAGACTTGATTCAATTTATAATACTAAATGATGAATTTAAACCTGTAAAAATTCTATAATCTGCAGAGAAAAAGAATTCTCTGCTAGTATTGCTTAATAAGAATATCAAGATTGTTGAACACATGATATTACAATGATATTAAAAGCTTGATCATCTCAAATCTATGAATATTGCTAAATTAGCAGCAGATTTACAACTGAGAATAAGAATTAAGAGTGACAGCGCTTTACTATTCTGTAAGATCTGTATACAGATAAAAATGATACATTCAATATTCATATCAATGATGAGAACTGTTAAACCTGCAATGAGATTCTTTATAGACCTTGCAGGTGACAGCTATATATTATATAATGAAGCCAATCTCTCCACTCAGAGAAGAGCTAATTATTAAATGAGTATTACAGATGATACTACATACTACAGGTGAATTATTCTTATAACATCAAAGAGTGAGATTACTGCATATTTAATAACCTTTATTAATGAAATTAAGACCACTACTCAACATTGAATTGAGACTTTACACTGAGATGATGAAGATGACTTTAAAAGTGATGAATTAAAGACCTACTGTCAGTGAAAAGAAATCACATATAAGATCACTACATCTGATACATCACAGTTCAATGGCTCTGCAGAGCATGTTAATCATATTATAGATGAAAAGACAAGAAGCTTACTATTCAACAGCAGACTCATAAGAAAGCTTTGAGATTAAGCTATTCAAGCTACAGTTATAATGATTAACATGTTCTCAATATCAATGAAGATTTACAGATGTCAGAGAGAGACCTTATTATCTCTTTTTAAAGCTTGAACAGGTGTTCAACCTTCTGCTCATTGAATACACAGATGAGAATGCAAAGTGTATAAGAAGAACCTGAAAATTACTAATAAGCTCACAGATAGAACTGATAATAAGAAATAATAATTAGTTAAATATTAAGAATTGTATCAATATTATATCTGAGACTCTGTGACTTAAAAGCTTGAGATTACAAGATATATTGTTTTTAATAAAGAATTGATAATGAAAGAAGTATCAGTGTGTGATTCGGAAGAACGTACGACTGCCGGATAATAACGCGGCCGCTTCTGAACATGCTTACGAATGTAAAGAGGCTCTAGCGGTCACTAATTAATTTAGATAATGTATATAAGAAGCCGGCGTATGCCTGTAATCGTACACTGGCTCAAGCAACCTTTGAATCACATCTAGTAGCATGTCTAAAAACTAGTGAGAAGTGCAGGCTTATTCAGAATGTGATAATTTCATCTACAAAGTGATTCATAGTTATCATGTCAGTGTGATTCTAAAACATCTCAAAAGACAGTATATAAAGAAGCAGTAAGTGAAAGAGCATCTGATTGATACTGCTCTACTTATTAAAGAAAAACTTCACACTCAGATGAATGTCATGTATGCAAATAGATGAGGTGTGAAAAAGAAAATGTGAGTAGTGAATCAGATTCAAAGAAGACCACTCTCTACTTAGAAGAATAAAAGAAGAGTGATCATCATCAGAGTTGTACAATGATAACAGGAAACAGAAATCAGAAATTATATAATAATAAAATCATATAATGATATAATGATAGACATTATATAATCAATAAGAAATCACTGAAATGAACATCTTCTCTAGTCAATATAAACATTCTTCTCTGCTATCTGAACTGAAAGATATGCAGAATCTCTCAGAGAGTTTACTTGAAGCAATAAGAAAAACAGCTGAGAGTGCTGAACTGAAATTGAAGCTCTGTATGTGTATAAGAATTCTAAACAAGATCAAGATCTTGTGTACACAGTGGCAGACTGAGATGAAAGCTAAGTAACAATTGATATTCACTGTGAATTAAGTATTCACTATAAAGAGCTTCACTGACACAATCATCATTATTAATAAGAATGGAGAAAACCAGGTTGTAGATCTGCAGTGAGAGATTGAACATTTACACAGATAAGTGACTGCACTGAACCTAAAGATCTTATTATAATCATTCACACTCTTATCAGAAGTGTACACATTATCTGAGATCACTGTGCAGAATGAGAATCTGAGCATGAGATATATTAAGCTGAGAGATCTGCTGAAGTCATTAAGTATCAATAATAACTGAAAAAATAATGCTGTAATCAGCTGACTAAGTCAGATGTAATTATATTATTAAATCAAATATAAACTCACAGACAGATAGTTAATAAAATTTTAACAAGTCTTAAGATCTGCTGCATTTCTACACAGAAAAGTGAAGTCATTATTAATGACTGATGAAAAGATAAATCTCACAGACTCAGAGTGATATTCATTCTTATGAATATGAAATAAGTTTTTCAAATGAATCTTGTATAACTTTGAGAAAGTGAATATATGAGACAAGTGTTATAAACACTTCACTGAGTGTAGATAAGTGAGTGATCTTATATCATACTTTACACACTTCAGCTTATACTATCTTGTATTGAATGAAGAGCTTTTAACATCTTTCTATTTACAGATCTTTATTCATAATCTTATATCTGAGTTAAGAGTGACATGAAAATACTTAACCTTGTAATCAGACACAGTGAAAGAAGTATATAATATTCTTATTATGCAGAAATAAGAGAGTCAATTATAACAGAAAATACTGTAATCAAGTATGTCTCAGTGAAGAATAAGTAATTAGACTTCTATAACACAAGTTATATATCTGAATATAATGAATCTACATTTATATATCATTGCTAAAGTGCTGAATCTCCTGAAAAAGAAATTCTCTGAGTGAAAATCTTGATATTGTAAGTATTGAGATTGCTTTAACTGTGAATATTAAAATCATGATGCAAAAGATTACACACAGCATATATAGTCAAGAGAAGTAAGAAAGTTAAAAAACTAGCAGAATCAGTGATCTTGAAGACACTCACTGATATTCTATGAAAAGTCTTCAAAGTGAAAGAGATGTCTATGTTAGATGACTCTCTGAATTCTGTGAATATTAAGAGAAAGCAGGCTTCTGAATAAGATGTGAGTGAGAATGAAGAAGCAGATGCTTATCTCAATATCTTAAGATATGAAATATTAATGTATAGAGAACACTTAAGTAAGAATTGAGAGATGACTGCAAAAGTGTTAGTGAATACAGAAGCTTCTACACAATATATTAATAATTATATAATTCAAAGACTGAAAGAGATTCACTGAGTGAAGAATCTCTGATATATAAGATTATCTGATAACTGATATTTAGTATCATCTGTAAGAGTAGGAGTTTTCTTGCACTTTGAAGAATGATCTTGCTATATCTGAGCATGAGAGGCTGCAGAATGTGAAATATGATCTTTATTCTCAGACTTGATTGATTTCAAAGATTCATTCACTGAT
>NW_003101677.1:3157015-3172236 GCF_000003855.2 Blastomyces gilchristii SLH14081 | reverse complement strand
TTCTAAACAGATCTTTCATCAGAATTACTGCTGAAACAAGGATTTGTATATAAGATTGACATAAGAGATGTGAAACCAGTTAATTAAAATGCATATTCCCTGTTACAAATGCATCTTGAAGAACAGAAATATCAGATCACAGACCTTCTAGAATATAGTCTCATATAACTCTTATCAAGTGTGTAAAGCTTCCCAGTTCTATTCATGAAAAAGACAGATGAGAAGTGATAGATGTGTATTAATTATCAAGCACTCAATAGGCTTATAATCAAGAATATATACTTATTATCATCAATTCAACAACAGTTGAATACAGTTGAAAATGCTTAATATCTATTAAAGATTGATCTTCTCTCAGAATATTGACAGATCTGTGTAGATGAACTGTCAGTATCATGAACTGTGTTTAATATATAATGAGAGAAGTTTGAATTTCTGATAATATCATTCAGTCTGATAAATGCACCTGTTATCTTTCAAATAATGATGAATATGATTCTTTATAAATAGAATGAAATCTCATATCTTATATATCTGAATGATATTCTAGTCTTCTCAGACTTATATAATGAATATCTGAAGCATCTCAATGAAGTGCTTATAACTCTGACAGAGTATAAGCTCTATATTAAATCAATCAAGTGTGTGTTTGAAATGAAAGAGTTGAAGTTCATGAGACATGTAATGAGTGATGACTGTATACATCTCATCTCAGAGAAATTGAATGTTGTATTGAATTGGCTGTGACTGAGAAATGTACATCATATACAATAATTTCTTAAGTTAGTCTCATACTACTGCAGATTCATCAAGAATTTTGTATAAATAGCTGCATCACTCTCAGATCTCTTAAGAGAAACAGATACTAATCTGTGAAAGAAGAAGTTTCATTCAATCATCTGAAATACTGAGTGTGAAGAGGCCTTTCTCACACTGAGAAAATGTATGATAATATTCTCAGTGCTTATTCAATCAGATTGCAATAAACATTTCTACTTTGAGATAAATGCATCTAAATGAGCTATCAGAGACACTCTTCTGCAGATGAGTAAGAATGACAAGCTGCATCTGATAATGTATGATGATAGGAAACTATCAGATATTGAGCTTAATTACTCAGTATATGAAAAGAAATTGGCAGTGATTAAGCACACACTGATGTTATGAAATAGATATATTAACAACAGGCATATAACAACAGTGATCACAGATCATGAAAGTCTCATCTATCTATAATTAATAATGAAACCTTTCAAATGCTTAGTATATTGAATCTCAGAGTTCTAAGTATACAATCTTAATATTAAATACTGAAAGAGATCAGATGCTGTGATATCTGATACAATCAGTCACAGACCTGATTTCATGAGTGAGAGTTCTGTAAACTAGATATAAGAGAAGTTCATATTAAATGCACTGAGAAGATATAAGAAATCAGAATAAGTAAACATAATAATCTCTTGCTTAAAGAATAGTAAGATATTGAATAATAAATATCTTGTGAAAGTGATAGAAAAGATACTTCTGAACTTCAAGCTGAGAAAATTGAAAAACAATATTGTATTTTATTATAATCTAGAATATGTAGAAGCTCTCTATCTGAAACATTTATTTAGATATGACTTAATAACTTACATGTACAAGAAATTCAGTCACTTAGAAAGCTCTGAACTTATGAATATACTTAAACTAAGATTGTACTGACCAAGCATGACTGAGAATATTCAGGTGTATACTCATGAGTGCCTGAATTATCAGATTGTGAAAGAATCTAAGAAAGAGTTAGAATGTGAGAAAGTGTAATATCAGATGAAATATATAATACAATTATTTAAATAATGAGAAGTGAATCTCATAGATATATTTCTGTGAACATCAAATGAAAATCATTTAATAATCACTGCTATTGACTATGCTACTGACTGATCAGTTGTGAAAGCAGTTTCAGAAGTAACAGAGAAGATGATGATAAAGTGTCTATAAAATGAAATATATATCAACTATGAAATACTATATGAGATTCTAACTGATAATAATGTGAATCTTGTAGAAGAAGTGATGAGGCATTTTATAAGCCAGTTATAGACAAGACATCATAGAACAATGTCATATCACTTATGAACAAATGAGAAAGTGAAACACTGGAATGAAATCTTGAATAATATACTGATAAAATATCTAGTGAGTAAGTCTGCAAGACTATGAGATGAATGTCTCAGACAGGCACTGTTAATCACATGGATTTGACAGCATGCAGTCTTCAAGTGTTCATCATTCTACCTGTTATATCAATTGCATCCGCGCATTCTGAAGAATGCTTCAAAAAAGATAGAGAAGAGAACAGCAGTTGCAGATGCAGCAGAAACAACAGTTGTGAACACAACAGTCACAGACACAGAATCAAGATTGAAAGAGATCAGTCATATATATACAAAAGCTAATAAGTTACTCCTGAACTGAGTAATTCAATTAAAAAGCATATAAGACTCACTAGTTAAGAAATTGAGTCTCAAGATAAGATTATAAGTTCTTATACATAATGAGAGTTCTGAGAAGTTTCAATCTAGATGGTTTGAGTTATATAAAACACTTAAATCACATTCTCTGAGAACATATGCATTGAAAGAATCAGAGGAACAAGTCTTATATAACTTAATAAATGATTCATATCTTATGAAAGTAAAGATGCAAGACCTGAGTAGATTATAATTATTCACAGCACTATCATCAGTGTTAAAAAAGAAGAAACTTGTAATTAAAAAGTGTTACAAAGTAAGAGAAATCATAGATACTTACAAATCAGATGATCTCACTTATTCTGATCTTTTCAGAATTATAAGAAAAGAATGAGAAGAAATGAAGAAATCAGATAAATATCACACTTTAATAAGTAATAAGACTGTAGCTGATTGTACAATAATATACTGCAGACAGTGAGTGCAATGTGATAAAGAGCAGTCTCAGAGTAATAGACTTATATATAAGTCAGATCACAGAAGAAAAAGAAATTCAGAGTTGAATTTGACTGTTTACATCAGTTTAATTATGAAGATAACAGAGAATGAAGTATCTGAAACATTTATAAATGCATGAAATCAAGTCATCTCAATCTCTGAGAACACTCAGAGATCAGATAAGATTAGTTTCAATGAGCTGTTCACTGTAGTAGCCTGAGCAGATGAAGAGAGACAGTATAATATATGAGACAGAAATACAAGAGATGAAAGCTGCTGAACCTAGTCACTGAATGCTGTATTATATAGAGATTGTATAAGAGTAGTAACTAGCAGATAAAGAAAAAAGTATAAGAAAAGAGAAGAAATAATGAATTAATTATTAACTGTAAGAGTCAGCTGTAAAAGACAAATATTATTATATATATCTTATTCATTTTTATATGTTATATATTTAATCTATTTTCAACATCATATTATCTGAAAAATATCAAAAAATAAAGGAAATCTCAAAACTCAAGATCTGTAAGAAATTTAAGAGCTGCAAGCTACTCTTGTAATAATACTGCACACATCTTCAATTTCTCTATCACTTTGTATACAACATTAATATTGTTTGTTGCAAGATTGACTGAAATGTCAATATAGAAATGTATATATATATGTATAGAAAAATTGAAGAAGAGTATAAGACCTGCAGAATCAGAAGTCAAGACAGAGAAAATAAAGATGAAAGAAATGTAAGAAAAAAAGAGTGCAGAACTGAATGAATAATAGCAGAAGTCATCTGAGACTAAACACTTATAACTCAGTGTGTGCACAATCTTCTCTGCAGAGAAGGAAGAGAAAGTGACAGAAGAAGCTTAAGAGTGAGAGAGAGTAGTCTCAGCAGTATAATTATCTTTGATTAGAATGATCTCTGACACTGAAGAAACTAAGAACTATTGTTAACATACAAAACTGTAAAAATAAGAGTAACAATTATCAAATGAACATCTGCTGATCTTAGAATTGTATATATAATTACAACACACACAAGACTTCTCAGAAAGAGAGAGAGAAACATGAGAGAATACAGAAAGCAGAATACAGTATATAAATAGCTCATTCTCATGATAACATCTCAGACAAGGTGTATGAGTCTCACACTCATAGATGTAAAAGAGTATAACATCTATATTTCTGTTTCTGAAAACATGAATATCTTTTACTTACATCATAAAGTCAGATGATAGATGTCAGAGAATAGACTGATACAGATCTATCATTTCAAAAAAATTCATCAGAGTGAATATATCTGTAATATTGAATTTAACAGTTATGAAAAGTTTTTTAATATCTGTGAATATTATAACTTTATATATAATAAAATCTATAATAATTTCTTCTAAGAACAGAAAAATCAGCATCAGAACAAAAAGATGAAAAAGAAAAAGACTTATAATCTTAACACTATTAAGAATAGAGATGATTCTCTGATATAAATAAATGATTATTTCATTATAAATATTTAAAATAAATATAATAATCAGCATCTGTGACTGAGCTTCAGATAATTGTATTATATACAGTCTTTGTACAATAAATTGTTTTAGAAGTTAGTAAGAAGAGTGAGAGTGTATACACTGAGAAATGTGATTTATTAAGTCTATATAACATCTTCTTAAAACAGAGAGAGTTAATAACAAAAGCCGAGATGACAGAATCAGAGAGAGTAGAAGTAGTGAGAGTGAGAGTTACAGAAACAGAGATAGCAGAAGCAGGAGAATCAGACACAGAGACAGATGTAGAAGATTGAGAAGAGAAGACAGAGAAAGAAACAGAGAGAGCAGAGAGAAATATAAGAGACTCAGTCATACATAGTATGAACAATTTCTTCATTATTATATCTCTCAAGTTCTCAATCAGTGATTCAACATTGAGATTATAATCATCAATGAATATGAATCTGTCAACATGTAAAGATGCTATATAAATTAAAACAAATATATCAGTATCTGCAGCCATGTAAAATGATCAGAAAACATGATCAGAAAACATAATCAGATGCTCACTAAAGAGAGTTGAGAGCATATAAGAAGATGAAGAGAATATGTTATTTATAATAATATATTCTAATAATTGTTAGAAGATAAACAAGTTCTGACTACATTTCACAATGTGTTACACTTACTGCTAATGAATTGCTCAGTATAGACACTATAATAATACTTATTATGAGAATGAGAAGTCATTGTCAGAAACATGTACAATATGATAGATGAACAGATAGAAGATGTTGAACAGAAGAAGAGACAGAAATCTTGAATAAGATGATAATGTTCAATGATGACAATGATGAAGAAGATGATTAAAGAATGAAAAAAGTTAGTGAATGAAGTGATGTAATATAGTGAAAGTTTCTTTGTGAGAAATGTAATGAGAGACACTAAGCTGAAGGCTGTATGATCGCGAACACTCGCGAACACTAGCAGCATGCTAATTTCACATGAGACTAGGGCTTATGTCACAGTTATATAGGCATGACTGAATCTGATAAGAGAGAATGTGATTTGGAAGAATATATGACTGCTGAATAATAATGCAGCTGCTTCTGAACACACTTATGAATGTAAAGACACCCTAGCGGCCACTAATTAATTTAGATAATGTATATAAGAAGCCGGCGTACGCCTGTAATCATACGCTGGCTCAAGCAATCTTTGAATCACAGTTATTTAAGAAGCTGTATAAGTGAGCTTAACTATCTTGCTTAAACAGTGAGCTTATAGACTACAGAGTTATCATAAGAATACTACAGATACAGTACTTAGTATACTAAGAAAATTGTATGAGAAACACAGTAACTCTTGTATATATTTCAGTAAAAGAAAAAAATGAATTACTGACTTCTTTAATGAGAAGTCAGTATCTAGCTATTCTATATCAATAATGAGGAAATACTCTTCTCTTATTTTATAAGTAAGAATAGTCAGAGTAATATCTCAGCAGTGTCTTATTATTAAGAAAGAGTAATCTGCTAATCTTATATAAGAAGTGAGATTCTCATATTTATTAAGCAGATCTTTCTATAATATATTCAGATAATATTATAGAGTGATTAAAAACCAGTTTAAACAGTCTACAGAATGAATGAGATCATCTATATAAAAGTAATAAGTTATATGAAATTATAACAGAGTCTTAGTATAACTGAGAGTATAATAATACTCTTCTCTTTAAAAGTATAGTTTCAATACTTTCAAGATTATCAGATTGAGAGTTACCTTTGTTATATAATAACAGTTGTCAACTGATTGATAGTACA
This sequence comes from Blastomyces gilchristii SLH14081, assembly GCF_000003855.2. Lineage (NCBI taxonomy): Eukaryota > Fungi > Ascomycota > Eurotiomycetes > Onygenales > Ajellomycetaceae > Blastomyces > Blastomyces gilchristii. The sequence goes on along the minus strand of NW_003101677.1, from coordinate 3,165,975 downwards.
TATACTATACATGATACAAAGAAATAGATGAGTTTTTCTACTGACTGTATAGATCTTTCTTTTCTCATCTTCATTTAAATTAAACATGTGATAAGTGAGTTTCTTATATATCAATTTAAAATGTGAAAAACATAGTTAATAAGTAACTTGAAGATCTTCTATCATATTTCATTCTATATATGAAATTCTCTGCAAAAGTGATGTGTTTTGAGAACAAAGTTAACAGTAGTAGCAGGATTTTTTGAAAAGATTCTCTCTTCTTATAACACAATTTTTTCCCTCTTTCTTATCTTTAATAATGAGTGCATAGAAGCATCATTCTTGTAAGACAATAAGAGACATATTCTGACATTTTCTAGTGATCAAATGTCTTCATGGTGCGGCTGCGGCCTCTGTAGCTGTCAAGAAAGCCAGGTTGAAGGTGAAGACAGCAGTGTCAATAAGCCGCGGGAGCACTGCTCTTATTATCATATCTCCTCCTTCTTCTACATCTCTTGCAGCTGTGGTGGTAGCAGCTGCATCTTGCAGTGAGATGTCATTTCTTCTGCTGATTAGTTTATCTATATCTGATTCTTCTTCTGCTTCTCTCACTGCCATCATGATGCTGTCCCCTCTCTCAGTTAACACAGTGGCATATGACCCTGTGTGATCATTCAGAGAGAACCTCAGAGAGAGCTTGATTTCAGAAATAGCAGCTCTGAGAAGCTCAATTCATAGTTTCTCTTTTATGATATATCTGAGCCCTGCTCAGAATGCTGCTGAGTTGAGTTCACAGAGTTCTGCAGTTTCTTTATCTTCTCTCTGTAAGAAGGCTTCAGTGCAGTCTCTGACTGATATTATTATATATCTATACTGCACTAAGCAGCTGAAGAAAGAGAGGATTTTATGCATCTATCTCTTCTCTTACTTCTGTTATTTCTGTTATATCTGTAATAATAACTTCTATCTCTCTGTAAGTATTATCTATTCTACAAGGAGATATTGTATCAGTTCTGATAAGAAACTCAGATACTCAAGCAGTACAGAGTAAGAGTCTTGAAGCTTTAAGTATTAATAAATTCTGTCAAGACTGAGAAGATCTCTCTTACTCATTTATAAAAGAAGATGAAAGTATAAATCTCTGAGATGAAAAAACATCTCAGAATAGCTGATCTTAAGAAGAGATTAGTTAATACTGCTATTAAAAGCACTATGAAGATAAATTACTAATTAAAGAGAATCTTACTTCAATTAAAGCAGATAACTAAGATGCTTTATAAATTAATAAGTTAATAACTTTATATATTTCTTATACTCTTCTGCAGTGCTGCAGTACTAACTTCTTATCACATAAAGATATCAGTATCAGAGACTTCAATAATAAAGAATAAGTTTAATGAGAATATAATTATTAATAAGTAGACTCTGATTCTTCTTTTTACTTTTTCAGTAAGCTATAGCTCTATTAGAATAGTAGCAGTCTGTAGATTAATAATATTACTCTTTATTAATTTTAACTATTTCTTTCTTTTCTTATTAACTGCTTCAGGAATTTTATACTTATATAGTCTTATTAAACTTCTAAATATTCTTTGAGAGAAAATAGAAGAAGAGTATTATAAAGTATATAAGATATAGCTTATTACTGTAAGATTATCTTTAAAAAATTTTTTTAAGAAAAAATAAGAAGTTTTAAACAGTATTTCTTACTTAATATCTCTGATATGTAATAGAGTAGTCTTTACTAGCTGTCTTATAGCTTACAATCTCTTTCTCAGTATTTTTTAAATACTTAAACAGTTTTTATAAATTCTCTGATAATGAATAATCTTCTTATTTAATAAGATATTAAAGCTTATTATAATATATTCATTTATTTAATATTTTCTTTATAGAATATTCAGTATCACTCTTAATCTTAATATTATTTAACTAAAGTGACTTCACTCTGAGACATTGTTTATAGAGCTCTAAATAGAAAATGTAAAAAATAGAATAAATTAATTTTAATTCTAAGAGTAACTTTAACTTATATATCTACTTACTTATTACTCTTATTATTAGAAAGGATTCTAGTTATCACTTATTAAGCTTCTTATACAGTCTTATTATCTTGATATTCTTTGCTGAAAGTTGTATTTAATTCTCTATTAAGAACTTCATCAAAAGATATTTTTAATTATAGTATTTTATCTACTACTTCTGAGTATAGTAAATGCTTTTCACTGTCTTTTTATAAATTTTATTTAAAAATTTCAATCTTACTTTTACTTCTAATACTAAGAGATACTCTTTTCTCTATATCTATTTAACATTCTGACTGTCTATTCTTCTCTTTAAAACATTATTTATAATGTCACTGAGTAATGAAGAATTATATTTATAATAAGTATAGAAAGAAAATATCTTTAAGATTATATTCTTTATATTATTATACATAAATTCAGTAGTTAGAAGATGTTTAAATTAATTATTCTAATAATATAAATAGAATATTTAAAGATGTTATTTTAATATCTAATTCTGATATTCAGTCTGATTATCTGTCTGTGAATAAAATACAGTACTGAGAAGACATCTTATTATAAGATAATAGTAAAAGACTGATGAGTATTTACTAATGAAGAGAAATTCTCAATCTGTTATTAATAATCTCAGAGTACTATAATTATAAATAATAATATCTAAAAACAGATCAGTTAATTCAGAGGCTTTAACCTTTTTATAAATAGAAATATATTTAGTCATCTTTATAAAGTAATTAATAATGATTAAAATTAAGTTATATTCTTTAACTCTTGTTAACTTCAGCAGATTAAGTATAAAATTCATTAATAGATTCTATTATAAGCTCTTTAAAATAGACAGTGATACTAACTCACTGTATTACTTATACTATAGAATCTTTATTCTTTAATAGATATTATAACTCTTAATGTACTCTTTAACATCTGTTCAGAGCTTGTTTTAAATATATTTATATTTTAGAAGCTTCTCAGTCTTCCTTAATCTGAAGTGTCTTATATAAGAATTATTATAATGAATTCTTAATAACTTCTGACACACTGCTCTGCTATAAGAGATGAAGACTGAACTATTCAGTAGTAGAAGTTCACATTCTTCTAGTTATCAGTGACTTGATTTCTTAGCAGTACTATCTCACTCAGAGTCTGTTTCTTTCAAGTTTAAACTAAATTCTTTCTTCTTCAACTTCTGAATTTAAGCAATAGTAGAGATATCTCTCTTCTATAACTTATTAATAAATTTCAAAAGTAGTTGAGTTAAAAGATTGTAGACTATTTTATTATTTATCAATTTAATAATAGTAAGATATGATATAAGAAGCTTATAATCTTCAGTGTTAGTTCTCTACAGAGATCTGAGTTTTCTTTCATCTTTTATACTGAGTTATATAGCTGTCTTATCAGCACTGTTTTCAAGCTTCAGAGAATCTTAATTCTCTACAGTTAACTTCTTCTGCAGTAATGACAGAGATTCTTTTATAGAATTCTTCTTCATATTAATAATATTATAATCAGGCTATTTAAATAGTGTGTTAATAAAATTAAGTCAATTTGAATAATATCAGATATAGAAATTATACTCTGAAAGCCGCTTCACTTATCTGACTTAATATTCTGTCAAGCTCTTTATTATTAAGAAGTAACACAGATTTATATAATCAGTGAGAACTTACAGTGAGTACTTACTACTCTGAAGATAATATTATCAGATCTTAAAGAATTTAATAATTACTAATATCTTTTAATTATAAGTATTATATCTTCTCTGTATAAGTAATAACTTCTTGAAGAAGAAGATCAGTGATCTTTATTCACAGTGTTTTATAAACTCTGTGAAAAAGCCTTCTCTTATAAATATTTTATTGTCTGTATTCTCAGAGATTATTATTCTCTAATTCTTTCAATATTGAAAGGCCTTCAGTGTTAACTATGAAAAGATTTCATGGATCTTATTTCTGAATACATCAGTTTTACACTGACTGAGTAAGTTGAGATTAAAGTAATTCAGTATTGTAATATCTATAAAAGCTTGTTTTAATTCTACAAATGCCTGTATAGTGTCTTGAGTGAGAGTAAATAATCTTATTTTTCTGTCTTTCACACTTCTCTTTAACAGATCTGTAAGAAGAGAAGTAATCTGTGAATATATATAGATAAATTATCTATAGAAATTCATAAATTCTAGAAATATCTTTATCTTATGATACATCTGCAGTGCTGATCAGTTCTTAATAGTGAAGACTCAGCTTCTGTTCATTAAAATACTGTTTATCTCAATAATATAATCTAAGAAATCAATCTTCTGCATGTAGAATGAGCATTTTTCAGTGTTTGTATAGAGTTAATACTGTCTTAAGTAACTTAATACTTCTCAAACATGAGTATCATGTTCTTTCTTCATTTTTAAGAAGATTAGAATATCATCTAAGTATACTATATAAGAGATGTTAACAAGGCCTCACAGTACCTCATTTATATAGATCTGAAAGATGACTGAAGTATTACAAAGAGTAAAAGATAAAACAAGATATCTAAAATTACTGTACTTAGTATGAAAAGCTGTTTTTTAAATGTTATCTTCATTAACTCTGATTCTATAATAGATATTCTGTATATTAATCTTTAAGAACATCTTTGCTTTAGATAATTAATTAATCATCTTGTTAATTAATAGTAATAAATGGTAATTCTTAATCATCATCTTATTAAGATCTCTGTAGTCTATACATAGATGTAATCTATTATTCTTCTTGAGTATAAAGAGTATAGACATCTCTGCTGAAGTTTTTAATAAGTGAATTCAGTTCTTTGATTACACTTTCTTAAGATATTTATACAGAACATTCAATTTCTTTACAGATAAGTTATAAAGAGACTCATACAGTACTGTTATACTGTCTTCAAGATGAATCTTATATTATATCTTAATATTAGAAAACTTTACTGCTTTTCTTTCTAAAAAGATATTCTTATAATCTGTAAAGAGATGTTGTATACATCTGTCTTTAATAATAGATACTGCTGCTAGTCTTGCAGTGAGAGTGATAACTTCTTCATCTATTTTCAAGTCTCAGTCATCTACTACATAGTACATTAACTCTATCTTTTTCTCAAGATTCTTTCAGTGAAACTCTTCAGATTTCTCTATTACTGTCTCTTTATTAGTGAGATAATACTGTCATATCTGAGTGACTTAGTCAATGAAAGAATTATTTTCTCTCAACTATAAAATATCTAGAATGATATTCTCATCTATGATATTAATAGTGTGAAGAAGCGGACTGCTCTTCTTAAAGATTTCTTCTAAGTCTGTGATTATATCCTTCACTTAAATTATACTAAAATAATAATACTTTATTTTATTAGTAAATTTCACATGATCTGACAGATCTATCTTCTTTTAACTCTTTATTAAAGAAAAGAAATAGAATATGAAGTTAGTATTCACTCTGAAGTTGAGTAGATATCTCACTAATATCTTCTTATTCAGAGTATGTATTGTGATTATAATATTAACTTAGAGATATAAGAATTATTAATTCTTTAGTTCTTTCTCTTCTTTATCTTTTATGAATATATTTATCAGAAGAGAAGTTAACTTTAAGAAGATATCTTCTCAGTTTCTTCTCTTCTTTGACTTCTTATAATTACTAGTATAGTGATCATCAGCTTCACAGTTAAAATAAAGATCTTTATCAAATCTTTTTTAATATTTCTTCATAGTGAGTGTAAAATTAGAATACTTAAAATTCTTCTTTACTTTCTCTACACTGAAGCTGTCATGATGCTGTTTAAATTCTATTATTAATTACTTAGAAGAAGTTTTATTAATCTTTTTCTCAGAGTATTGATTATTTAAATAGATTCAGAAAGTCAAGTTAACAAGCTCAGTGTAATTACTTAATAAACTCTGATACTGTAATATTATTATCTGTATCTTGTGAGTCAGCTTTGCAAGATAAAGCTGTATCTTTAATTGATTTAAATTATCAGTTAATTTCTCTCAATATTCTTCAAATCTTGTATTGAAATTAAAAGAATTCTCATTATCTTGTTAATATAATAAGTTAAACTGCTATATCACTGTGAAGCTGCAGTTGTAGTAATCTTTGATTTGATTCAGTAGAAAGTTTTTGAATTCTTTCTAAGTTATAACAGTATTAATATGCTCAAGCTTTCTCTTCTTAATAGCTCAAGTAGTCACAGAAATGTCTTCAAGAAGGTTGACAGTGTATATTACTTATATCTTCTAAGTATTAACCTGACTCAGATTAAGGTGGAATTTCTGTTCAAGAGTATAAGTGAAGCTGTGAAATTCAGATAATATGTTTCTCTTATAATTTAAAGAATCTCTGATCTTAACCTCTCTATCTTCATAATAGATGTAGATGTGTAGAGACTGTGACAGTAGTAGAATAATTGAAGAACTTATATTAAAGTATGCAGTAAGTTCAGAAATCTCAGATTTCTATCAGAGTAAAAGTATATATACTCTAGAGAATAATGTGAAATTTTCCTCAGAGAGTGAGATTAGATCAGTCTTAGTATAAGTATATAAGATTATATCAGTCTGTTAATAGAGCTTGACTAATTCAAACTTATAATCAGATTGAGTAATTTAAATTGTAATGTAACAGAACTGAAGTAATGACTAGTCAGTGATATTATATAAAAATAGTTGTTTAAAAAGCTGTATAAGTAAGCTTGACTATCTTGCTTGAATAGTAAGCATATAGACTACAGAGTTATTACAAGAATATCACAGATACAGTACTTAGTATACTAAGAAGATTGTATAAGAAACACAGTAACTCTTGTATATATTTCAATAGAAGAAAAAAATGAATTACTGACTTCTTTAATAAGAAGTCAGTATCTAGCTATTCTATATAGATAATGAGCAGATACTCTTCTTTTATTTCATGAGTAAGAATAGCTGAAGTAATATCTCAGCAGCATCTCACTATTAAGAAAGAGTAATCTACTGATCTTGTATAGAAGCAGAGTTCTTATATTCATCAATCAGATCTTTCTATAATATATTCAGATAATGTTATAGAGTGGTTGAAAACCGGTTCAAACAGCCTGCGGAATGAATGGAATTATCCGCATGAAAGTGATGAGCCGTGTGAAACCGCAACAGAGCCTTGGCGCGGCCGGAAGCATGACAGTCACAGTGACTCCGAGTAATGTTGAAATTACAACAGTAACAGATAGCTGATATGCGTGTAACTTAATAATATTAATATAAAGAAATTCAATAATTATTCTAACTAGAAACCTCTGTACAGAAAATTTTAACACTGACTGAATCAGATATAAACATAATAAAAGTACTGAAGAAATGTCTAGATACTTGTATATATTTTAATACTTCTAATCGCCAGCGTGGCTCAGTTGGTAAGACTGGTAACCAAGGCCACACACATTAGAAGTGTGTGGGCTTGAATCTCATCACTGACATCTGTCACTTCTTACTCATGAAAGCTCTCATGTAATAGAGACTGAGTCTAATTAGTAAGGCTTAGTGCAGGGTAGAACTCTCTACTGCAAATCAAGTCACTAATTAAGTGAGATTCTGTGAACACTTATCAGAGTCAGTATGAAATGTCAATGTCTCACTATTCTACTATACATCTGTTAAGATTCTAACAATATAGAGTCAAGTCTAATGTAGTGATTATACACTACTTAAGTAAGTCTTCAACTAGAGCCATCATCAGAGCCTAGCTCTCTTTCAAATACAGAGAATAATTTTGAAAATCATCTGACTAGCAGATCTAGACATATATCTAGACTCTAGACAGAGTACTCTGATAGACTAGAGTCTGCAATCTCACTATCAAGCTCTAATACTGATAGAGAGAACTGCAGTCATCAAGTCTATGATTAGTCTCTATTACAGAGTGAGATCATGACAGCTGATTGATAGATCTATGAACATCTAATAAGACTGAGATCAGCAACTGAAAGCTTGATGTGTACATCATCAAGTGAGCAGTGACAGTCACTAACTAACATCTCTGGAAATTAGTGACTGACCCGAGAGGACAGATGCGGTGGTCAGTTAATTATAGAGGGTTAAATGTAATTAGCTTAAGATGCATTCTGCGGGTGGCTAGCGCCTGTAGTCATTGAAATAAAATCTCATAAAAGAGGAAATAGTTTGAAAGAGGCATGAATATTCTCTGATAGTTAAGCTGCTTTAAAAAGACTTAGAAATAGTCAGATTTATAATAATCAAATGAATCTTGAACTGATCTTAAACTCTGTTTTAAAAACTCAAAAGAAAAGAATATCAAAGCTGATAATTCATCTGCACTAAGTTCCTGCTTATATAAATATTCATGATAATGAATTGACTGATTCAGCTGCTAAAAAGAGTGTAGAATTAAGCAGATCTATTCAAAAAATTATGTTCTGATCTTTTATAAAGAGAAAAATAAAAGAATCTTATTTAGATAAGTGAAATGAAAGCAGACAGAAACAAAAGAAGAGTATACATTATTTAAGATTTGAAACAAAACCCAAGTGAAAATCTTGTTCAATTAAATGTAAAAAGAAAATATTCTCATCTAGAATACAGCTGAAACTAGAACATGACTATTTCAAATCTTATATACAAAGATTTGATGATAGATTTGATTCAATAGAATGCTTATTCTGCTATGATACAAAGGTTGCTTGAGCCAGCGTACAATTACAGGCGTACGCCGGCTTCTTATATATGTTATCTAAATTAATCAGTGGCCGCAAGAGCCTCTTTACATTCATCAGCATGTTCAGAAGCAGCTGTGTTATTATTCAGCAGTCATACATTCTTTCAAATCACATTCTCTCTCATCAGATTCAGTCACACTCATATAACTGTGATATAAGCCCTAGTCTCATGTCAATTAGTATGCTGCTAGTGTTCATGATTGTACAGTCTATTTCTGATTCAGCTAGCACTTCTGT
>NW_003101677.1:3136388-3156628 GCF_000003855.2 Blastomyces gilchristii SLH14081 | reverse complement strand
CATATTTTCTAATCATTTTGCATAGCTGCAGATACGAATATATTTGTTTTAATTTATATAGACTCTTTATATGTTGACAGATCTGCATCTGCTGATAATTGTAATCTTAATGTTGAATCATTGATTGAGAACTTGAGAGACATGATAATGAAGAAATTATCTGTATTATGTATGATCAGATCTCTCATGTTTCTCTCTGTCTTCTCTGATTCTTTCTCTGTCACTCTCTCTCAATCTTCTATATCTGTCTCTGTATCTGATTCTTTCACTTCTGCTATCTCTGTTTCTGTGACTTTCACTCTTATTACTTCTACTCTCTCTGCTTCTACTGTCTCTGCTTTTATTATCAACTCTTTCCTTTTTAAGAAGATGTTGTATAGACTTAATAAATCATGTTTCTCAGTATATACACTCTCACTCTTCTTATCAATCTCTAAAATAATTTATTATACAAAGACTGTGTATGATATAACTATCTGAAGCTCAGTTACAGATGCTGATTATTACATTTATTTTAAATATTTATAATGAGATAATTATTCATTCATATCAGAGAATCATCTCTCTTCTTACCAGTATTAAGATTATAAGTCTTTTTCTTTTTCATCTTTTCTTTCTAACACTGATTTTTCTGTTCTTAGAGAAAATCATTATGAGTTTTATTATACATAAAGTTGTGATATTCACAGATACTAAGAAACTTTTCATAACTGTTAAATTCAATATTATAGATATATTCACTCTGATAAATTTCTTTGAGATGATAGATCTGTATCAGTCTATTCTCTGACATCTATTATTTAAGTTTGTGATGCAGATGAAAGATATTCATGTTTTCAGAAATAGAAATACAGATATTGTACTCTTTTACACCTGCAGATGTAAGACTTATATATCTTATCTAAAATATTATTATAAGAATGAGCTGTTCACACACTTTGTTCTGCTTTCTGCATTTCTCTATGTCTCTCTCTCTCTTTCTGAGAAGTCTTGTGCATGTTGTAATTATGCATACAATTCTAAGATCAGCAGGTATTCATTCAGTAATTATTACTCTTATTTTTACAGTTTTATATACTAATAATAGTTCTTAGTTACTCTGGTGTCAGAGATCATTTTAATTGAAGATAATAACACTGCTGAGGCTATCTTCTTTCACTCTTAAGCTTCTTTCAGTGCTTTCTCTTTCTTCTCTGTAGAGAAGATTGTATGCACATCACATTATAAGTATTCAGTTTCAGATGACTTCTGCTATTATTTATTTAGTTCTGTATCTTCTTCTTCTTCTGTTTCTTTCATCTTTACTCTCTCTACTCTGACTTTTAGTTCTGTGAGTTCTGTGCTCTTCTTCAATTTTTCTATATACATGGGTACACATTTCTATATTGACATTTGAGTCAATCTTGTGATAAATAATATTAATGTCATACACAGAGCAGTAGAGAAATCAGAGACATGCACAGTGATATTGTAAGAGTGACTTACAGCTCTTGAATTTCTTACAGATCTTGAGTTTTGAAATTTTCTGTGTTTTCAGCATTTTTCAGATGACATGGCATTGAAAATAGATTAAATGTATGATGTATGAAAATGAATGAGATGTGTATGATAATATTTATCTTTTTACAGCTGATTCTTACAGTTGATGATCAATGTATTATCTCTTTTCTTTCTTATACTTTTTCTTTGTCTGCTAGTCACTACTGTTATACAATCTCTATATAATACAGTGTTCAGTGACTAGATTCAGCAGCTTTTATCTTGTGATTCTGTCTCATATATTATACTGTCTCTCTTCACTCATTCAGACTACTATAGTAAACAGCTTATTAAAACTAATCTCATCTGATCTCTGAGTATTCTCAGGAAGTAAGATGACTTAGTCTCATACATCTGTGAATATTTCAGATCCTTCATTCTCTGTTATCTTTATAATTGAACTGATACAAATAGTTGAATTTAACTCTGAATTTGTTTTTCTTCTGTAATCTGATTTATGTATAAGTCTGCTACTCTGAGATCACTCTTTATCATATTATATCTGCTATTTACAGTGAGTTATTATATGATCAGCTACAGTTTCATTACTTATTGAAGTATGATATTCATCTGATTTCTTCATTACTTCTCATTATTTTCTTATAATTGTGAAAAGATTGAAATAAGTAAGATTATCTGATTTATAAGTATCTATGATTTCTCTTACTTTATAAGACTTTTCAATTATAAGTCTCTTCTTTTTCAATACTGATAATAGTGCTGCAGATGACTATAATTCACTCAGATCTTATATCTTCATCTTTATAAGATATGAATCATTTATCAAGTTATATAAGACTCATTTCTCTGATTTCTTCAATGTGTATATTCTCAGAGAATGTGATTTGAGTATTTTATATGACTTCAATCATCTAGGTTGAAACTTCTCAGAACTCTTATTATGTATCAGAATCTATATTCTTATCTTGAGACTTGATTTCTTAACTAGTAAGTCTTGTATTCTTTTCAACTGAATTACTTAGTTAAGAAGTAACTCATTAGCTTTTGTACATATATAACTGATCTCTTTCAATCTTGATTCTATGTCTGTCACTGCTGTGTCTGTGACTGTTGTATCTGTAACTGTTATTTTTCTCTTATCTTTTCTGAAGTATTCTCCGGGATGCGCGGATGCAATTCATATAACAGATAGAATAATAAATGCTTAAAGACTACATACTGTTAAATTTGTGTGATTAATAGCATCTAACTGAGATATTCATTCTATAATCTTGTAGACTTACTCACTAGATATTTAATCAGCATGTTACTCAGGATTTTATTTAAGTGTTTTATATTCTCATTTAGCTGTGAGTGATATAATGTTATTTCACAATATCTTATCTATAACTGACTCATGAAATCTCTCACTACTTCTTCTATAAGATTCACATCATTATCAGTTAGAATCTTGTGCAGTATTTCATAGTTGATATAAATCTCATTATATAGAAACTTTATCATCATCTTCTCTATTATCTCTGAAACTGCTTTTATAACTGGTCAGTCAGTAGTATAGCTGATAAAAGTCAGGGATTTAATAATTTTCATTTAATATTCATAGTAATATGTCTATGAGATTCATCTCTTATTATTTAAATAATTGTATTATACATTTTATCTGATATTATACTTTCTTATATTCTAACTCTTTCTTAGATTCTTTTACAACCTGATAATTCAGGCACTTATAAGTATACATCTGAATGTTCTTGACTATACTTAACTAGTATACTCTTGATTTAAGTACACTGATGAGTTCAGAGCCTTCCTAAGTGACTGAATTCCCTTGTATTATTATTATTATTATTATTATTCTTTTATTATACTCCATATGCAAGCGGAGCTTATGATGAGTTCTTGCGTGATGTTAAATACAGGCCAAGTGTTGATTATACAGAAGGAAATACAGGTGTTGAAATCATATCAAGATAACAAGAACATAGAAAATACAAAGAAGTGACAATTAAATACATGCAATAATAACTTCTCAGCCCAGGAACATAGAGTAATTTTATTGAAGTGATTTGTACACCTCTGTATTTATTAGAAACCTGAGGTGCTTGGGTTCCGGATTTAATGTATCCCCTGCGGGTTTCGAACCCACACGCCCTGGTTTCCCACGCCAAGGCGCTACCGGGTGGCCGCATTAACCATTCGGCCACCGGGGCACTGAATTCCTTGTGCATGTAAGTCATCAAGTTACATTTAAATGAATATTTCAGATAGAAAGCTTCTGCATATTCTAGATCATGATAATGTGGTTCGGAAGAACGTACGACCGCCGGATAATAACGCGGCCGCTTCCGAACTTGCTTACGAATGTAAAGGGGTCATAGCAGCCATCAATTAATCTAGTGTACAGTATATAAGAAGCCGGTGTACACCTGTAATCATACACTGACTCAAGCAACCTTTGAATCACATCTGATAGCATGTCTAAAAACTGGCAAGAAGCATAGACTTCTTCAGAGCATGATAATTCTATCTATAAAGTGATTTATAGTTATCATGTCAGTGTGATTCTAAAAACATCTCAAAAGATAGTGTATAAAGAGCAGTGAGTGAAAGAGCATCTGATTAATACTACTTTGCTTATTGAGGGAAAACTTCACACTCAGGTGAATACCATGTATGATACACAAGCAGATGAGATGTGAGAAAGAGAATGCAAGCAGTGAACCAGATTCAAAGAAGTTCACTCTCTACTCAAAGAAAGAATAAAAAGAAAACTGACTATCACTGAAGTTGTACAATGATAACAGAAATCATATAATAATATAGTAATATAATAATATAGCAATATAACAATAGATATTATACAATTAATAAGAAATCACTGAAATGAATATTTTCTCTAGTTAATACAAACAACACTCTTCTCTGCTATTTGAATCAGAAGATATGCAGAACCTCTTAGAGAGTTTACTTAAAGTAGTAAGAAAAGCAGCTAAGACTGCTGAATCAGAATTGAAGCTTCATATATATACAAGAATTCTAAATGAAATCAAGGCCTTGTGTACACAGTGGCAGACTGAGGCAGAAGTCAAACAACAATTAACATTCACTGTGAATCAAGTATTCACTATGAAGAGCTTCACTGACACAATTATCATCATTAACAAGAATAGAGAAAACCAGGTCTTAGACCTGCAGTGAGAGATTGAATATTTACACAGATAGATAACTACACTGAATCTGAAGATCTCATCACAATCATTCATAATCTCTTCAGAAGTATACACATTATCTGAGACTGCTATGCAGGATGAGAATCTGAGTATGAAATATATCAAGCTAAGAGATCTGTCAGAGTTACTAAGCTTTAATAATGACTGAAAAAATAATGCTGCAATCAACTGACTAAGTCAGATGTGATTATATTATCAGATTGAACATGAACTTACAGACAGACAAGACAGTCAATAGAATTTTAACAAGTCTTAAGATCTGCTATGTTTCTACACAGAAAAGCAAAGTTATTATGAATAACTAATGAAAAGATGAATTTCACAGATCTGAAACAATATTCATTTTTACAAACATAAAATGAGTTTTTCAAATGAATCTTGTACAACTTTCAGAAAGTGAATACATGAGATAAGTGTTACAAATACTTCATAAGATATAAATAAGTAAGTGATTTTACATCATACTTCACACACTTCAGCTTATACTATCTCATATTGAATGAGAAGTGTTCAACATCTTTCTGTTTACAGATCTTCATACATGATCTTATATCTGAGTTGAGAGTGAAATGAAAATGCTTAACCTTGCAATCAGGCACAGTGAAAGAAGTATATAATTTTCTCATTGTATGAGAATAAGTAAGTTAATTGTAATAGAAAATACTGTAATTAAGTGTATCTCAGTGAAGAACAGATAATAAGACTTCCATAACCCAAGTCACACACTTAGATGCAATGAATCTAGATTTGAAGGCTATTATTAAAGTACTGAATTCTCTGAAAAAGAGATTCTCTGAGTGAAAATCTTAATATTATAAGTATTAAGTTTACTTCAACTGCAGATGTTAAAATCATGATGTAAAGAATTGCACAGAGTATGTATAGTCAAAGAAAGTAAGAGAGTTAAAAAACTAGCAGAATCAGTGCACTCAGAGACACTCACTGATATTCTATGAAAAGTCTTCAAAGTGAAAGAGATGTCTGTGTTAGATAACTCTCTGAATTCTGTAAATATTAAGAGAAAGCAGGCTTCTGAATAAGATGCAGATGAGAATGATGAAGTAGACATTCATCTCAATATCTTAAGACCTGAAATGTTAATGTATAAAGAGCACTTGAGTAAGAATTGAGAGATGGCTGTAAAAGTCTTAGTGAACATAGAAGCTTCTATACAATATATTGATGATTATATAATCTGAAAACTGAAAGAGATTCATTAAGTGAAGAATTCCTGATATATAAGATTATCTGATAACTGATATTTGATATTATCTGTAAGAGTAAGAGTTCTCTTACACTTCAGAGAATGATCTTGCTATATTTGAGTGTGAGAGCTGCAGAATGTGAAATACAATCTTATTTTCAGACTTAATTAATTTTAAATATTCAATCTGCAGATTGAATGCTGTACATATCATATACAGTTGACTGATAAGAAGAAAACAGTTCATACAATTCTATTAACTGATATGAGAAGAATATTTCATGTCTCTGATATAGAAGAATTAAATCTGCTTACATATTAATAAGTAAAGAGAACAATTTGTAAGACCTTATTTAAAAGCATTCTGTATGTTATACAGGACCTGAAAGTGAAGAAAATCAAGATAAAGAATATGTGAGAGAATAAGTGTATGAAGAAGCATCTGAAGAAGTATAAGAAGATGTTCTGAACAGATCTTTTACTGAAATTGCTACTGAAATGAGGATTCATACATGAGATTAACACAGAGAACATGAAACTAGTCAATTAAAATATGTATTCTCTGTTACAATCATATCTTGAAGAATAGAAGTGTCAGATCACAGATCTTCTGAAACATAATCTTATATAATTCTCATCAAGCATATGAGACTTTTCAGTTGTATTTGTGAAAAAGACAGATGAGAAGTGACAGATGTGTATTAATTATCAAGCACTTAACAAGCTTACAATCAAGAATGAATATTCACTGTCACAGATTCAACAACAGTTGAATACAGTGAGAAATATCTGATATCTATCAAAGATTAATCTTCTCTCAGAATACTGACAGATCTGTATAGATAAATTATCAGTTTCATGAACCATATTTAATATATAATAAGAGAAGTTTAAATTCCTGATAATATCATTTGATCTGATAAATGCATCTGTTATCTTTTAAATAATGATCAATAAAATTCTTCATAAATAGAATAAAATCTCATATCTTATATATCTTAATGACATTCTAGTCTTTTTAAACTTCTATAACAAATATCTGAAGCATCTTAATAAAGTGCTTATAACTCTGACAGAGCATAAGCTCTATATTAAATTAACAAAGTATGTGTTTGAAACAGAAGAGTTGAAGTTTATAGAACATGTAGTAAGTAATGACTGTATACACTTCATCTCAGAGAAATTAAATCTGATAGTGAATTAGTCACAGCTGAGAAATATACATCATATATAATAATTTCTTGAGTTAGTCTCATACTACTGCAGATTCATCAAAGATTTCACAAAAATAACTGCATCACTCTCAGATCTCTTAAGAGAGACAGATACAAATCTGTGAAAGAAGAAGTTTCATTCAATTATCTGAAATACTGAGTGTGAAGAGACTTTTCTCACACTGAGAAAATGTATAATAATATTCTCAGTACTTATTCAATCAGATCATGATAAATCTTTGTATATTGAGACAGACATATCTGAATGAGCTATCAGAGATACTCTTCTACAGATGAGTAAGAACAGCAAGCTGTATCTGATGATATATGATGATAGAAAACTATCAGATACTGAGCTCAATTACTCAGTGTATGAAAAGAAATTACTAGTGATTAAGTATATATTAATGTTATAAGATAGATATATCAACAACAGATATACAATAATAATGATTACAGATTATAAAAGTCTTATCTATCTATAATTAATAATAAAACCTTTCAAATGCTTAGCATGTTGAATCTCAGAGTTTTAAGTGTATAATCTTCATATTAAATACTGAAAGAAATTGAACACTGTGATATCTGATATAATTAGTTACAGACCTGATTTCATGAGTGAGAGTTCTATGAATCAGATATAAGAAAAGTTCATGTTAAATACACTGAGAAGATGCAAGGAATCAGAATGAGTAAATATAATAATCTCTCACTTGAAGAATAGTAAGATGTTGAATAATAAGCATCTTGTGAAAGTGATAGAAGAGATGCTTCTGAACTTCAAGCTGAGAAAATTGAAAAATGATGTTATACTTTACTGTAATCTAGAATACATGAAAGCTCTCTATCTAGAACATTTATTTAGATGTGACTTAGTGACTCACATATACAAGGAATTCAGTCACTTAGAAAGCTCTGAACTCATGAGTGTACTCAAATTAAGAGTATACTGACTAAGCATGACTGAGGATATTCAGACATACACTCACAAGTGCCTGAATTGCCAGGTTGTGAAAGAATCTAAGAAAGGATTGAAATATAAGAAAGTATAATATCAGATGAAATATATAATACAATCATTCAACTGATGAGAGATGAACCTCATAGACATACTGTCACAAATGTCAAATGAAAATTGATGAATAAGCACTGCTATTGATTACACTACTGGCTGGCCAGTTATAAAAGCAGTTTCAGAGATGATAGAGAGAGTGATGATAAAGTTTCTATATAATGAGATCTATATTAACTATGAAATGTCACATGAGATTCTAACTGATAATGATGTGAATCTTATAGAAGAAGTGATGAGACATTTTATAAGCCAGTTACAGACAAGATATCATAGAATAATATCATATCATCTGCAGATAAATAGAAAGATGAAATACTTGAATGAAATCTTGAGTAACATGCTGATGAAATATCTAGTGAACAAGTCAATATGATTATAGAATGAATATCTCAGTCAGGCACTATTAGTCACACAAATTCAGCAGCATGTAGTCTTCAAGTATTTATTATTCTATCTGTTGTATGAATTGCATCTGTGCATTCTGAAGAATGTTTCAGAAGAGATGAGAAAGATAATAGCAGTTGCTGATGCAACAGTTGTGAATACAAAATCAAGATTGAAAGAGATCAGTCACACACATATAAAAGCTAATAAGTTACTCCTCAATCAAGCAATTCAATTAAAAAGAATACAAGACTCACTAGTTAAGAAATTGAGTCTCAAGATAAGAATATGAGTTCTCATATGTAATGAGAGTTCTGAGAAGTTTCAATCTAGGTGATTTGAGCTCTATAAAATACTCAAATCACATTCTCTGAGAACATATGCATTGATAGAATCAGAGAGACAGATCTTATACAAGTTAATAAATAATTTATATCTTATAAAGACAAAGATACAAGATCTGAGTGAATTATGATTATTCACAGCACTATTATCAGTATTGAAAAAGAAGAGACTTATAATTGAAAAGTCTTATAAAGTAAGAGAAATCATAGATACTTATGAATCAGATGATCTCACTTATTCTAATCTTTTTATAATTATAAGAAAAGAATGAGAAGTAATAAAGAAATCAGATAAATATCACACTTTAATAAGTAATGAGACTGTAGCTGATTGAATAATAATGTGCTGCAGACAGCAGGTATAATATGACAAAGAGTGATCTCAAAGTGACAGACTTGCACATGAATGAGATTGCAGAAGAAAAAGAGATTCAGAGTTAAATTTAACTATTTATATCAGTTCAATTGCAGAGATAATAGAGAATAAATCATTTGAAACATCTGTAAACACATGAGATCAAGTTATTTTAATCTCTGAGAATACTCAGAGATCAGATAAGATTAGTTTTAATAAGCTGTTTACTGTAGTGATCTGAGCAGGTAAAGAGAGACAGTATAATGTGTAAGACAGAATCATAAAAGATGAAAGCTGCTGAATCTAGTTACTGAACACTGTATTATATAGAGATTATATAAGAGTAGTAACTAGCAGATAAAGAAAAAGTGTAAGAAAAGAGAAGAGATAATAAATTAATTATCAATTATAAGAGTCAGCTGTAAAAGATAAATGTTATTATATATATCTCATTTATTTGCATACATCATATATTTAATCTATTTTCAATGTCATATCATCTGAAAAATGTCAAAAACAAAGAAAATCTCAAAACTCAAGATCTGTAAGAAATTTGAGAGTGGTAAGCTGCTCTTATAATAATTCTGTGCATGTCTCTGATTCCTCTACTGCTCTGTGTACAACATTAACATCATTTATCACAAGATTGACTGAAATGCCAATATAGAAATGTGTACACATGTGTGTAGAAAAATTGAAGAAGAGTACAGAATCTGCAGGACTAGAAGCCAGAGCAGAGAGAACAAAGATGAAAGAAATAGAAGAAGAAGAAGATGCAGAACTGAATAAATGATAGCAGAAGTCATCTGAAGCTGAACACTTATAATCTGATAGATGCATAATCTTTCTCACAGAGAAGGGAGAGAAAGTGCTGAGAGAAGCTTGAGAGCAGAAGAAGATAGTCTTGACAGTGATATCATCTTTGATTAAAATAGTCTCTGACACTGGAGCAACTAAGAACTATTATTAGTATATAATACTGTAAAAACAGAAATAATAATTACTGAATAAACACCTGCTGATCTTAGAATTGTATGTGTAAGTATAACATATATAAGACTTCTCAGAAAGAGAGAGAGAGACACAGAGAAATGCAGAAAGCAGAACACAGTGTGTGAACAGCTCATTCTCACAATGACATCTCAGACAAGATGTATGAGTCTCATGCTTATAAGTATAAAAGAGTATAATATTCACATTCTTATTTCTAAAAACATGAATATCTTTCATCTGTATTATGAAGTCAGATAACAGATATCAGAGAATAAACTGATATAGATTTATCATTTCAAAGAAATTTATCAGAGCAGATATATCTGTAATATTAAATTTGATAATTATGAAAAGTTTCTTGATATCTATAAATACTATGACTTTGTATATAATAAAATTTATAACAATTTTCTCTAAGAACAGAAAAATCAGTGTTAGAAAGAAAAGATAAAAAAGAAAAAGACTTATAATCTTAATACTGTTGAGAAGAGAGATGATTCTCTGATATAAATGAATAATTATCTTATTATAAATATTTAAAATGAATATAATAATCAGTGTCTGTGACTGAGCTTCAGATAGTTGTGTTATACACAGTCTTCATATAATAAATTGTTTTAGAAGTCAGTAAGAAGAGCAGAAGTATATATACTGAGAAATATAATTCATTAAGTCTATACAATATCTTCTTGAAATGAGAAGAGCTGATAATAAAAGCAGAGATAGTAGAAGCAGAGAGAGTAGAAGTAGTGAGAGTGAGAGTTGTGAGAACAGAGATAGTGAGAGCAGGAGAACCAGACACAGAGACAGGTGTAGAAGATTGAAGAGAAGTAGTAGAGAAAGAAACAGAGAGAGCAGAGAGAGATGCAGAAGACTCAGTCACACATGACACAGACAATTTCTTTATTATCACATCTCTCAAGTTCTCAATCAATGATTCAACATTGAGATCATGATTATCAGCAGATGCAGATCTGTCAATGTGTGAAGATTCTATATAAATTAAAACAAGTATATCAGTATCTGCAGCCATGCAAACATAATCAGAAAAACATAATCAGATACTCACTGAAGAAAAGAGAGTCAGAGATGTATGAGAAGATGAAGAAGATATGTCATTTATAATGGTATGTTCTGATAATTGTTAAAAGATAAACCAGTTCTGATCACATTTCCCAATGTGTTACACTTACTGCTAACAAACTGTCTGATATGAGTACTACAAGAACACTTGTTGTAAGAACAGAAGATCATCACCAGAAATGTGTATAATGTAATAGATGAACAACAGATAGAAGATGTTGAACAGAAGAAGAAGCAGGAATCTTGAATGAGACAATGATGTTTAATAATGACAATGATGAAGAAGATGATTGAAGAATGAGAAAAGTTAGTGAATAAGTGATGTAATATAGTAAAAGTTTCTTTATAAGAATATACACAGAATGCTAGCTGAATCAGAGATAGATTACACAATTGTGAACACTAGTGACATGCTAATCTGTATGAAGCTAGAATGTATGTCATGATCATGTGAGTGTGACTGAATCTGGTGAGAAAGAATGTGATTCAGAAGAATGTATAATTAGTGAATAATAACACAGCCACTTCTGAACTTGCTTATGAATGTAAAGAAGTCATAGCGGTCATCAATTAATCTAGTGTATGGTATATAAGAAGCCGGCGTACGCCTGTAATCATACACTGACTCAAGCAACCTTTGAATCATAATAAAGTACAATATTATTTTCTAATTTTCTCAGCTTAAAGTTCAGAAGCATCTCTTCTATTACTTTTATAAAATTTTTATTATCTGATATTTTACTATTATTATTATTATTATTCTTCAATTATAGATGTATGCAGTCAGAGACTATGACATCTACCTGAGAACTTTTAGTTCTCAGGGTTTTTCCTATATCTGTAAAGTTAACTATTATACATTCATTAATTTCAGATATGCAAAATCAGAAAATTCCAGCTCAGAATACAAAAACTGTTTACAAATTGCAGTGTTTTAACATCTTCTGATACTTTGAAACCATTTGACAATATCATAACAAAGGAAAAGAGAACACAGTCTTAAAGATAGACACATTAAATAGATAGACAGAAAGAAATTGAAAGAAAAAGATAAAGTAAAGAAAGACTGTAACAAAACAAATTATTAAAAGATAGTATATAGCTGTTTTAACAGACTATATCTGGTTGATTTCCTCCTCTTCATATTCAGATAATTCTGAATTTAGCCATTTTCTTGTAGCTGCTTGAGTTTCTGATAGAAAGTCTATTAAGTATTTAATTCCTGTCTCAGTTGAGAATAAGAATCTCATATTTAATTGATTTAGATCATACTTCTCTTTCAATCTGGCTCTGAGACTATTGTATAATACACAGTGCATTACAATATGCTCAGGATTCTCATTTGTTTTGCAGAATGAGCATTCTATTCAGTCAAATCTATCATCAAATCTTTGTATATAAGATTTGAAATAGCCATGTCCTAGTTTCAGCTGTATTATAGATGAGAATATTTTCTTTTTACATTTAATTGAACAAGATTTCCACTTGGGTTTTGTTTCAAATCTTGAATAATGTATACTCTTCTTTTGTTTCTGCCAGCTTTCATTCCACTTGTCTAAACAAGATTCTTTTATTTTTCTCTTTATAAAAGACCAGGACATAATTTTTTGAATAGATCTGCTTAATTCTGCATCCTTTTTTACAGCTGAATCAGTCAATTCATTGCCATGAATATTCATATGAGCAGGAACTTAGTGTAGATGAATTATCAGCTTTGATATTCTTCTCTTTTGAATTTTTAAAACAGAGTTTAAGATCAGTTCAAGATTCATTTGATCATTATGAATCTGACTATTTCTAAGTCTTTTTAAAGCAGCTTGACTATCAGAGAATATTCATATCTCTTTCAAACTATTTTCTCTTTTATAAGATTTTATTTTAATAAGTTTGAAAGAGTTCATTATTACAAATAGTTCAGTGTCAAAGACTTCAGATTCACAGCCTAGATTTCAGAAATCTGAGATAAAATTAATATTATCTTCAGTATAAGCAATGTCTGTGCCTGATCTATTTAAATTCTTATTTTTTAAGCTATCTGAATAAATCAGAATAGAGTCTTTTATATTGATTGTAGAAATTCTCTTCAAATGCTGTTCATATTCTTTCTCTTTAGATAGTTCACTTATTTATAAGTCTATAAGAGATTCAAGCTTTTCTCTTCAGAGAGATAACTTCTCATGAGCAACTTTTTCAACATTTAAAGAAGAAAATTGATTTTTAATCAGTGAGCATAGTCTGTACAGTTGAGAAGACATTTTCTTGAAGAATTATTTTCATTTCAATCAAGGAATCTATTTCAATTCAGTTCATTTCCAGAGTTAATCAGTGAAAATGAAGAAGAGACTCTTTCTCTGATTATATGATTTGAGCTCATCTTTATAACTCTCAGAGCATAGTTCATACAGGCCTTTTCAAATCTAATAGCAGAAGAAGAAATTGAAGCTTCAATTTTCATTGCTTTAATAGAAGATGATTTGAATGCTCTCAGAATTCTTCTCAAAGCTCTGTCTTACAGACTTTGAAAGAGTTCAGTGAAATTCCCTTGATTATTTCACCAAACTTGAACTCCATAATCAGCTACTGATGTAATACAGGCTATATATAACTGTCTCATAGCCTGGAAGAATAGACCCCTCTCTGTATTTGATAGTCTGATTATGTTGTTCAATAGTCTTTCTGCCTTGACAGTTCTTTGTTGAATATGATATTTAAAATTCAACTTGGAGTTTAACCATACTCCTAATCATTTGACATTTACACTGGGTTTAATCTCTCTATTCAAAAGAGTTAGAGATAGTTCTTTCTCATTGAATCTAGGAAAGAAATGAATTAACTCAGTTTTATTCATATCAAATTGAATTTGATTGATATCTGCTCTAACAAAGATTTCCTTTGCAGCTTCTTCAATTACTTTCAAATTCTCTTTGATAGTTTTTGAGCTGTAGACTAGACCAATATCATCCATATAACTCAGAGATTGCACTATTCTCATATTTCTATTTTTGAATAGATATGCAGTGTATATTGCAAATAAAATGAGTGAGATTGAAGATTCCTGTGATACTCCTATTTTTATCTCAGTCTTGTCTTATTTCATTCCATCAAAGAAGAGTTGTATAATTCTTTTAGACATAAAACAGTTAACTCATTTTATTAGAGAAAGTGACAGTTTTAATATCTTCAATGTCTGAATTAACTTTGACTTTGAAACATGATCAAATGCTTCTTTTATATCAATAAAAACTGCAGTTGAGACCAGATCCTCATGCTTTGCTATTTGAATATCATGAACAACTGAGAGAACAGTGTCAATTGCAGAACACTGTTTTCTATCTCTCATTTATTCACTGAATAAAAGAGAATCACTTATAGAGCTTATAAAAGATAGTTGAGTAGCTATTATCTTTTCTAAAACCTTTCCTAGGCAGTTCAATAGAGATATTACTCTATATGACTTAGAAATTGAAGTTTTTCTATTAGGTTTTGCAAGAATCACTTCAGTGGCTTCTCTCCAGCATTCAGAATGATATTCATTTTTCAAGAGATTGAAAAAGAGCTCAAAATATTCATTCTTTAAGTAGGAATATGTATTTTGAATAATCAAGTGATTAATTGAATCAGGACCTGCAGCAGTTTTAACAGAACTTGAGAAGATAGCTGACTCTAATTCATCTTATGTAAGATCAGGCCATTCCCAGTCATTTCCATCAATGTAGTTGAGAAGTGATATATTCTCTTCCTCTGAATCTGAATCTGAATCTGGTGAGTTCTGAAAGAGAATTCTCATGAAAGCTTGACATTTTTCCTCAAAAGAGTTTGCTGTATATGATTCATTCTGAAACTCATATTCTAAGGCTGGAAGTTTTGCTACACTTCTTGTTTTAGTATAGTTAAAAGCTTTAAAAACTTCCTTCTCTTATGCTTCTTCAAGAAATTTATTCCAGCAGTCTGTTTTAGCTCTTTTAATATCTGAAAAATATTCATTTCTGACAGCTTTGAACTCTTCATTAGATATTATATCATTCTTTCAATCTCTTCTAGCAGTAGCTAATTCTTTTCTTTTAGATGAGATATTCTCATTCCATCAAGGTTTTGAATACTCAGAAGATTTTCTCTTTGAAATATTATCTCTAACACTTGTTAGAATAATAGATGTAATAAGCTTCACTCTATTCTCAAGTATTTCATTTGAGATATGTTGACCAGAATTCCAATATAGCTCATTCTGTCTTTCAGATTTTAACAGTTTTATGCTTTCTTTAACTGCTTTTCAATCAGCTTTTTCAAAGTTATACTGATTAGAGAGAAGAGGATTTTCACTCATTTGTTTTTCACTCAGTTCAATATCAAATTGAATAATCTCATGACCTGATCCTGATGTCTCATTTGAATCAATAAACAAGTTTACAAGTCTTCTTTTCATTAGATTTTATGACATGAAGATTAGATCTATAATAGACTTCTGTTTTATGTCTTTTCTAAAGAATGTTTGTTGATCAGACTTATTAACCAAATCTATTGAATGCTCAAAGGTTCATTTAACTAGATTATCAGCTCTCACTGCTCTCTTGCATTCTGAATTTCATCAGGGATGATGTGCATTGAAATCTCCTGCAATTATAGAGTTTCTTGATGAAGATATATTCAGAAATCCTCTATCAATTGTCCAGATATTGTTATTTTCCTTCAATGACTTTTCATTATAGATATTTATGAGCTGTATAGTATCAAACTCATTTTCTTTATCTATAATATCACCCACCAGAATATCAGGGCCAGACATGATATCAAATCTTAGATTAAATTGATATCTTGATCTCTTTCTTCCATAGATCACTACTCTTGACTTTATCTCAGACTTTTGAGGTAGAAAACAGTAGTAGCTTGAATGAGAAATGATGAAATTTTGCTCAGCATCAAAATTCGGTTCCTGAAGTAGTACAAAATCAACTTTTTGTTCAAATGCAATTTAAAGACAAGAATAAATACAATTTGAGTTTCTATTCACATTATTTTGAATAAATGTGATTTTTGAAGACTTTTTAAACTTTTTTTGTTGTTTTTGTTGTATATTCATACTAAAAGAGAGTAGAGATAGAGTAGAATCTAGTCACTATCATCAGATAGTAGATTATAACTATTTTGAAAAGTAGAGATCTCAACTGCTTGCATTATATCTAGTTTATCATCAGAGTCATTTCTCAATTCTCTAATCTTAACAGGAGTTTGAGGATTCAAATTCTGTTTACATTTAGCAGGAGAATTGAAGTTTGAAGATTTAGATAGTTGAGAGTTTCTTCTTTTTAAGCTTGCAGTTGTAAGTCTACTGGCTTGACTCTTCTCTTCAGTTCTAGATTAACTTTCAGCTTCATCTTTTCTCCAGTTCTTTTGAGTTCTAGGAGCAAACATACATTCTTTTGAGCTAGATGCATGTTTTTCTTTGCAATTAGAGCACTTAAGCAGAGTGTGTTGACATATTTCACCTCTTTTTAAGCATGTTTCACATTTATGCTCACTAGTTTTGTGATCTCTGGCACAGAATGCACATTTTGAGTCTCTAAAACATGAGATTGCAAAGTATTCATATCTTTGACAGTTTGAACACTGTGTTTGAGCTTTGAGATTCATTCTTGAGTCTTTGTATTCATGAACTCTCATTTTCAAACCTGCTACTCTTACTTCAGAGATCTTTGACTGTTCAAGTGTTTTTATATATACTAGAACAGAGGCATTTCTCCTGCTTTGTCTGAACTCAATTGAATTTAGTCATACAGGCTCCTTTCTCAGTTGAATAGAGTTGTATTCTTTCAATTCATTTTTGAGAAGTAGCATTCCTTCTTCACAGTCAAAAATTTCAACTGAAATATCATGAAGAATGAATTTGTCTCACTTTTCATCTCTCTTGGATAGAATTGTTGTGTTTAGCAAAGATTCTACTGCTGACTTTCAGAGATTCTCATTCTGAATAACGAATTCAGCACTGAATTCAGGTATTGTAGTCAGAATGATGAAGTTTTCAAAGAATGATGACTCAATTGAAGCTATAACTGGTTTTTGAACTTCAATATCAGTTATCAACTGAGAAAAGAACTGCTGATTAATTTCATTTCTGATTCTGAAAATGAGAATTGAGTTTAGCTTGTTTCTTTGCACAATGTCCTGATTTGAGACTTTGAGAATAAGTCTTCTATTTCTGAAGATTTGGAAGTTTTTCTCTTTTTACATTTTCTTTTTCACTTTTCTATGAATAGAGGTATGAGCAGTATTCTTCTCAGTTTTCTCAGGATTTTGAGCAGGTTTTGAGACAGCAGGTTTAGAGACAGCAGATTCAGCTGCTTGAGCATACGTTTTCTTCTGATTCAAAGAAGAAGAAGAAGTAGGAAAAAAAGAAGAAGAGTAAGATGAAGAGTCAGTGATTGTACAAGGAATTTTCAATATTTTTTGAACTGTGTTTGAGATTCCAAGTTTGAACTTGATATTTTACTATTCTTTTAAGTGAGAGATTATTGTATTCACTCATTCTGATTCCTTACATTCTCTCAGTGCATTTAATATGAACTTCTCTTATATCTGATTCACAGAATTCTCATATATGAAATCAGATCTGTGACTGATTGCATCAGACATTACAGTATTCAATTTTCCTCAGTATTTAATATGAAGATTGTACCCTTGAAACTCTGATATTTAATATACTAAGTATTTGAAAGTTTTTATCATTGATTGTAAATAGATGAGACTTTCATAATCTGTAATCACTGTTAATATATGCCTATTATTGATATATCTATTTCTTAATATCAGTATATGCTTGATTGCTAGCAATTTCTTTTCATACACTGAGTAATTAAGCTCAGTGTCTGATAGTTTTCTATTATTATACATCACTGAGTGCAGCTTACTATTCTTACTCATCTGTAAAAGAGTGTCTCTAATAGCTTATTCAGATGCATTTATCTTGATACAGAAAGGTTTATCACAGTCTGATTAAATAAGCACTGAAAATATTATCACATGTTTTCTCAGTGTGAGAAAGACCTTCTTATACACAGTATTTCAGATAATTGAATAAAACTTCCTCTTTCACAGATTTGTATTTATTTCTCTTAAGAGATCTGAGAGTGATGCAGATATTCATTTAAAATCCTTGATAAATCTGCAGTAATATAAGATTAACTCAAGAAACTGTTGTACATAGTGTATGTTTCTCAGCCACAGTTAATTTGCTATAACATTCAATTTCTCTGAGATGAGATGTATACAGTCATCACTCACTACATATTCTACAAACTTCAACTCTTTTATTTCAAACACATACTTTATTAGTTTGACATAGAGCTTATACTCTGTCAGAGTTATAAGCACTTTATCAAGATACTTCAGATGTTTATTGTATAAGTTTGAGAAGACTAAAATGTTATTCAGATATATAAGACATGAGATTTCATTCTATTTATAAAGAATTGTATTCATTATTATTTGAAAGATAATAAGTATACTTATCAGACTGAATAACATTGTCAAAAATTTAAACTTTTCTTATTATATATTAAATACAGTTCACAGTACTAACAGTTTCATCTACATAAATCTGTTAATATTCTGAGAGAAGATTAATCTTTAATAGATATCAGACATTTCTGACTATATTCAACTGTTGTTGAATCTGTGATAATAAGTATTCATTCTTAATTGTAAGCTTATTGAGTGCTTAATAATCAATAGATCTTCATTACTCTTCATCTGTCTTTCTTATGAATAGAACTGAGAAACTCCACATGCTTAATGAGAATTATATAAGACTATATTTTAGAAGGTCTGTGATCTGATGCTTCTATTCTTCAAGATATGTCTGTGACAGAGAATACACATTTTGATTGACTGGTTTCACATCTCTCATATCAATCTCATATATAAATTCTCATTTCACTAATAATTTCAGTGAAAGATATGTTTAAAAGATCTTCTTATACTTCTTCAGAAGTTTCTTCATATGCTTATTCTCTTATATATTCTTTATCTTGGTTGTCTTCACTTTCAGATTCTGTATGATATACAGAATACTTTCAGATGAGATCTTATAAATGATTCTCTTTACTTATTAATGTATAAGCAGATTTAACTCTTCTATATCAGAGATGTGAAATGTTCTTCTCATATCAGTTGATAGAATTGTATGAATCATTTTCTTTGCATCAGTTAATTATATATGGCATGTACATCATTGTATCTGTGAATTGAATCTTTGAAATCAATTAAGTCTGAGAATAAGATTGTATTTCATGTTCTACAGCTCTCATACTTAAATATAGCAAGATCATTCTCTGAAGTACAAGAAAACTCTTACTCTTGCAGATAATACTAAATATTAATTATTAGATAATTTTATACATTGAGAATTCTTCACTCAGCAGACCTCTTTTAGTCTTTAGATTATATAATTATTAATATATTATGTAACAGCTTCTATATTCACTAATACTTTTACAGCTATCTCTTAATTCTTACTCAAGTGCTCTCTATACATTAACATTTCAGGTCTTAAGACATTGAGATGAGTGTTTACTTCATACTCACTTATATCTCATTTAAAAGTCTGCTTTCTCTTAATATTTACAGGATTCAGAGAATCATCTAACACAGATATCTCTTTCACTTTGAAGACTTTTTATAGAATATCAGTAAGTGTCTCTATACTTACTAATTCTGCTAGTTTTTTAACTCTTTTACTTCTCTTGACTATACACACTATGTGTAATCTTTTATATTATGATTTTAATATCTGCAGTTGAAGCAAGCTCAATACTCATAATATTAAGGTTTTCACTCAGAAGATTTCTTTTTCAGAGAATTCAGCA